>NW_027266529.1:0-81069 GCF_046630445.1 Rutidosis leptorrhynchoides | reverse complement strand
AGAATATAATTTTCAGCTATATGGAATATTATGTAAATTTTTATAACATTTTTCTAACATATAAATATTTAACTAAATAATTAAGCTAAAGAAATGATTTTAGGATAAATATTAATATAAAATGAATCGGATAAAAGTTGTAAAATTAAATTAGAGTTACTGCGACGAGTGTGACGCGTAGGATTTAATTCCTATAATTTATTTCCGATAGGCGTAAGTACGTATGATGTTAATGATCGATATTTCGATAGGTCGATAAGTTGCAACGTTAATTGGACGGAACGAAACGAGGAGCAATATAAGGTGAGTGTTACTTTTATTTTCATTATGAAGAATATGTTGATGTTTATGAAATATATATATATATATATTACTATGCCATAATTTATGATTATATTACTGCGTTACAATTTATTTAAATGTATGGTATAGTTATGTATTATACTTTTAAAAACTGGAGAGAACCTTCAAAGACCCTAAAAGCAAAAGTTTTCTTTGCTTCTTACTGATGAATTTAAAATCAAGATTGTGCTTTATTATACATAGTATATAAATACGAACCCAAATAAAATGTTTTATTAATAGAGGATTCGGTCGACTTTGTGGGTACCCAATCCATATAGAGGATTCGGTCGACTTTGTGACGACCCAATCCATATAGAGTACTTGGTCCTTACGTGACCCCATGTTGACGGTCTGATCAGAGGGTACGGCTCCCCTAGTTTATCTAGCTGGAGTTTTTATTTGCGCCCATGTTGACAGGTGTCGAGGTTTAGGATACTACAGTGGGTACCCCATAGTAGTTATCCTACTGTTTTTCACTGACGGGGTTCAAAGATTCCTAAAGATATTTTATGACGAGTTCTAAAGACAAAATAATTTAAGATGTTTAAGAATTCAAATGTTTATCATTAAAAATGTTTCATAAAATATTTGCAATATAAAACCTCACTAAGCATTATAGCTTACAGATTTCTATAAAATAAAATGTTTTCTCCAGGTTAGACAGGTTTAGGGTACGAGGCATCAATAGGGTCCACTTCCGCACAGCAATGAAAGGCTACGACGAATAGAAGGTACCAACGGGCACCGCTCTCGATCCTCGTTAAGGTGGGGTCGGGAGTGGGCGCCACAGGTATACAAGCTAGTGAAAGCTCTGTATGGACTGAAACAGGCTCCTAGAGCTTGGTATGCCAGAATCAATACATATCTGCTGCAGAATGGATTTATAAAGAGTGAAAGTAAGCCAACATTCTACATCAAGAATCAAGGAGGAGCAAAACTCATTTTGTCACTTTATGTTGATGATCTACCGATTATTGGAACTGACACAAGAGTGGTAGATAGTTTCAAAGACATGATGAAGGCAGAATTTCAAATGACAGACTTGGGAGAGATGAAGTATTTTCTAGGATTGGAGATTGAACAAAGAAAAACTGGGATTTTATCCACCAGAGAAAGTATGATGCACATATGTTGAAGAAGTACAAGATGGAGGACTGCAATGGAATCTCTACTCCCATGGAGAATCAACTCAAGCTGGAACCTACAAAGATTGGAGAGGAGTTTGATTCATCACTCTATAGAAGCATGATTGGTTCCTTGATGTATCTATGTGCCTCAAGACCAGATATTGCTTGTTCAGTATACATAATGGCAAGTTTCAGTGCCAATCCATCCAAAACACATGCAGTGTACCTGAAAAGAATACTCAGGTATGTGAAATATAGTCTAAACTTTGGCATTTGGTTTAAGACTGATGGAAATAGGGAATTACTTGTCTTTAGTGATGCTAGCTATGCAATGGGAGAGAATTATAGAAGCAGAAGTGGCTACTGTTGTAGCTTTGGTAGTAGAATTTTCAGTTGGAGCTCAAGAAATCAAACTGTTGTTGCACAGTCTACAGCAGAGGCAGAATTCATTTCAGTCAATCATGCAGCAAGACAGGCAGCTTGGCTCAAGAAAATTTTATCTGATATTGGAGAACTAAAAGAAAACTGTGTCAAGATCTTCTGTGATTCAAGTTCTGCAATTGCCATGGCAGAAAATCCTGGCAATCACTCAAGATCGAAGCATATCCTCGTAAAGTATAACTATATCAGGCAATTGGTGGAAAACAAAGATATGAAGATGATGTTTTGCAGGACACAGTTTTAATTGGCAGACATTTTCACCAAGCCATTGCAAAAATGGAGGTTTGATGCTCTAACAGAAATGATTGGAATAACCCAAGCTCCTCTTGATGAAGGAGGAGCTGTTGGAGTAGATCATCTCGAGGAGTTTGAGATCATAGAAGCTCAAATGGCTGTAAGAAAGAAAGAAAAGAAGAAATCAAAGCTTGCTGTTAACTTCCAGTAGAAGCAACAAAGCTTGAAGAAGAAGAAGCTAATTGTAGAAGAGCCTGTTTTTGACAATTCGATCGTGGAAGCATTCTACAAGATGCTAGTTGAGTTCTCGAAGAAGAATCAACCAAAACAATGCCCTGAAAGGTCGAACAGTTTTGAAAAGAAGAAGTTCTGCAGAAAGGACGAAACTGCACATCGTCAAAAACTAGAGGACTGGGATGTACCTGTGGGAAAAGTCAAGGACTCAGATAGCTTTTCAGAAAGCTTCTCGACGGAAAACAGTCAAACCGATCTGCAGAGCAGCCGGAGCATAGTCGGAGCTCGAGCCATATACCAAAATGCTCAGGAGGATGTCCTCTACAACACCTCAAAGAGCAATTAGCCTACAAATCTCTGAATCAAAAGGCCCTAATTTGGTTAGGGTTCTATCTTTAATTTCCAGTCTCAATTTTAATTTCTACAGCAATCAATAAATTGGCGATATGGGTAGCTTTGTCTAGATGTCATGAAGAATTTGGTATGTTCAATTTAATCTAATATGGTCTGAGACTCATAATGTGTGTTCGAGTTGTTCACTGAAGAACAAAAATTGGGCATTTCTGATTTAAGGCATGGCAGTCGAATTCGTTGACTTAAAAACGATAAGGATACTTCATTGAAGGTGACTGAAGGTTTAGATAGAAGTTCTGAAGCAATAATGAAATGGGTCTGTAAGCTCAGAGTAGCTTGTTCGTCAATAAAGACAAAATTCAAATTATATTGTTGTTTTCTGCAAAGTTAAAGTTCAGAGAAGTTGTTAGTAGTATGTAGATGAAGTTTAAAAGAAGTTGCAGTCATGACCAAGCTCAGAACAGAAGTCAAGATAAAAGTCAACGAAAATGGCGTCTTTGTCGCAAGGAAGAAGATAAAGTCCAGTCGTGCATTTTACTGTTTTACAGTGCTATCCTACTCGAATATACTCTATGACTAAGTCTAGAGTGAAAATACAGTTGTAATTTGAGAGGGAAAACAAAATCGCGTGTGGGAAAACCACTTTTAGTTTTGCATTTTTCCGCTCTGGTTTTCTGGTTTTCCAGTTTCAAATTCCGTTGCATTGATAGTGAGAGAAACCTTAGAATTCAATCAACCTAAATTAGTTTCTAAGATCCAAACACTCTAGATACCTACGATTAGCCATTAGAATTCAAAATTAGCATCAAATTACAATATGGAAGATATGATCATCATAGTGTATCAGTGAATCAGTGTACTCTAGTTCTTTCATTTTCTCTTAGAATCATTTTCTCTGGTGTGTGTTCTCTCTGTATTGTAGTGCTTCTCTGTGTTATTTCTCGTGCATTTTATGTTCTGTTCGTCATCGATTCCAACAACAATTTAGATGTCATCATTCATTTAAAAGTAATAAGTAATAATTATATTTTAGGTTCCTAAACCATCCCTAAATTTACGGGTCCAATACATTGATAGACTCGAACCTTAATAGGTAGACATAAAAAATCTTTCCGGATAATCATTTTTCGGACGTCTTAATTGCGCAATTAAGAGAAAAAAATTAAGCTTTAATCATGTCCGGAAAATGATTATACGGGCATGATTAACATTAATTACCCCATCTCCCGACAAATTACACAGCAATTAAGGGGAAAAAATAATTTGGGTTGATCCCGTCCGGAAAAGTAATTTCCGGACATGATTAAAGCCTTAATCTTTGTCATTAAAAAAGTCCGCCCGGAAAATCATATTTCAGGAAGACTATAAATGTCTACCAAAAAATTTTTTGAAAAAAAATGTCTATGTTTTAGGGTTTATGACTTTTTTTATAATTAAGTGCTAAATTTACATCTAACTCAATTGTAAATTGATCGTGAGTATTCCACCTCAGTCACCAGCTAGCTCTCTTTGATGCATGGAGATTAATCCATTTTCACCTATTTCCATCGGTTAAAATTAACCTCACTAGACACAGCTTTATTTCCTACTACAACTCAACATCACAGATCCTCAAATGCTATTATTAATGCCTATTTTATTGATATGAAACAATTTCATTTTCTTATGGACTTAAATGAGTTTTATTTGGCGATTTGTGGCCAGATCTTGCTTAGTACGTACTCCAGCTTCATCGCTAGAGATGTAATTATAACATGATCATCTAAGTGAAATCTCATTGTTCTCACCTCCATCTTTTTCCATTTTGCAGCCGAAGTTCAATGGTACATATATATATTGTGGCATTAAAGGCCTTACGATTTGTGAATGCCATAAGCTAGTTGGTTTTCCACCAAACTTCAAATTTACAAAATAACCTACGCATGCTCACAATGCTATCTATGACAATGACTCTGCCGTACCTGCTTCACATGGTCTCTAAAGCCACCATGACGACAAATCCATTTGCTTACTCTCATCCGCCTTTTTTCACTGCCGATCAACACTGACAGATATTGAAGTTGTCATGCTCCTGATCTCCAGCTGCTAACCCGGCTTGCGTGAACTTTGGTTCTACTCCCTTTGCCAACCAGACAGGTAAAGATCCTCGAAGTTAGATAGTAGCCATGGGTGCAACAAATCAGATGGTCCATTCTTCTTATGGATTCCATGATTTGAAGTACATTGCTATTCCACAATCTGTACATTTACCTGCATATGACATCATACAACCACATCACATACATGATCAATCAATATATTATAAAACATGAAAACCCTAGGCCGTCCTGATTATATAAAACAAGCAAGTTAATCCGAATGCTTTAGTACAGTTGATTAAAGCACATACTACTTTAACAACGATAAAACAGAATCAGCTATATACTGCAGTACAGATAAAAAAAAAGGATTGCATGCGATATTTTTACGTGGTTCGAAGTCGGAATAACTCCTACATCCACGGGACCTAGTCCAAAAATTATTTTACTCTTTTCGAGGTTACAAGTATAGACCAGAATTTCCCCAAGCCAGTCCGCAACTGCACTTCACCACCTATACTGTTTTTCCAACCCCTAGTAAAACTGACTCTAACTCTGCAAGCAATAGGATTTTCCCAAGCTAGCCTACGACTAACTACACATATGCCCAAAGCTAAATTACAGTATATTATAACTATCCTGGCTATAGGATCTCTTTTTAAAATAGATTAACTTATAAATGAATACACTTTTATATGTGTCCTTTAATCGACTGATAAGTGTAAGTGATGAAAATAAGAACTCTATACAGAAAGATCTAAGATGCCTCAATGAAGCTCTTCAATGAAAACAACTTCCGATCTTCTGTAATACTCACACGTGAAGCGATGAAAATAATTCTGCCAATTTACTTCAATATATAATCACACTACATAGAGTTCGGAAATGATCAAGTCATTGTATTGAAGTATAACTCGATCTCTTGATTTCTTTATCTTCAAGTAACCGAAACTCCCTTAGAAGATAATGTTGAAATCAAATAATACTTGACTGGATTAAATCTGTTATTCGGTTAAGACATGAATCAAGACAACCAAACCAAATTAGCTCCTTCAATTGCTGCAATAAATCGAGACAAAGATGCCAACAAAATCAATCTGGATTAAACCGAATCCTTGCTTCTACATTCTCCTCCTTTGGCATTTTTTACAAAACCAAAATTTGCAGCAAGATAAATTACAATTAAGTATAACAGTAAAGGAAGATAAGTACGGATATGCAAATTCATAGAATACTTCCCCTTTTTGCCAAAAATCCAAAGGCTCCCCTTGAAGTTGGGAACATATTTTCAAATCAGCTCAAATGCTCCCCTCAAATTAAGCTTCACTTGTCTTCTCCTTCTGGAAAATCAGGATCTCCATCAATTCTTCGAGTGAACTTTTATTACTCCTGCATGTCTAATAGCACAAGACAACCACCAGCTACTCTTCCAAATATAAACAGAAATAACAAATCCTATGCTTTAATTTTTTTTATTTTCTTTTTTAATATAAAAATGAAAATACAAACAGTAAGGAAGAGTAGCACCTAAATTATGCGAATTCTCAGGGATTTTTTTGAGAGATGCGAATCGAGCAGACCCTAGTCCTTTGGTGAAGATGTCTGCTAAATTCTTCTCCGTCGGGATATACTTGAGTTCGATCTTCTTATCCTCCACTAATTCCCGAATAAAATGGTGACGAATGTCTATGTGCTTCATCTTCGAGTGTTGAACTAGGTTATGTGCAATATTAATAGCACTCTGGTTATCACAGTAGACTATTAAAGTATCATGTAATACAGCATAATCATCCAGTATTTGTTTCATCCAGAGCATTTGAACACAACGTGATCCAGCAGATATGTATTCATCCTCTGCTGTAGACAAAGAGACTGAATTTTGTTTCTTGCTGTACCAGCTAACAAGATTATTTCCAAAAAAAAACATCCACCAGAGTGCTCTTCCTATCAACCATACTTCCCGGCTTATCTGAATTATAGTAGCCTGAAAGAATGGGATTGGTATCTTATGTGTACCAAATACCAAGATTGATTGTTCCTTTAACGTACTTAATAATACGTTTCACCGCCTTGATGTGAGACTCCTTCGAATCAGCTTAGAACCTTGCACACAGCCCGACACTGTAACTAATATCTGGTCTGCTAGGACTACCAATCATAGATCTGTACAGCCTTAGATCAACATTAACACCTTCTGCATCTTTTCCAATCTTTTTGTTCTCAGAAATAGGAGTTCCAGCAGGTTTAGAAACTGTCACGCCGAACTTCTTAACCAAATCTTTCGCATACTTTTCTTGAGACATGAAGATATTATCTTTCATCTGTTTGACCTAAAATCTTAAAAAGAACTTCAACTCTCCCATCAAGCTCATCTCAAATTCATCCTGCATAAGCTATTCAAACTTTAGAACTTTGCTGCTGAAGTAGATCCAAGTATTACATCATCAACGTATATCTGAACAACTATAAGAGATCCATTCGTCTTCTTAAAGAACAGTGTCCTATCAACCCCGCCTCTTACGAATCCGCTTTGAACAAGAAATGCAGATAATTTGTCGTACCAGGATCGAGGAGCCTGTTTCAGTCCATGTAGAGCTTTGGACAACTTGTAGACGTGCTCAGGGTGATATGGATCAACAAACCTTTTGGGCTGAGCCACATACACTTCCTCTTGAATAAAACCATTATGAAATGCAAATTTGACATCCATTTGAAACAACTTGATGTCGAGATAAGCAGCAACTGCAATGAGGAGTCTGATGGACTCCAACCGAGCTACAGGAGCAAAATTAGAGTCTACAAGGATTTTCCCAAGCTAGCCCACGACTAACTACACCTATGCCCAAAGTTAAATTAGAGTCTACTATAACCATCCCCGACTATAGGATCTCTTTTTAAAAGAAGATTAACTTATAAGTGAATACACTTTTATAGGTGTCCTTTAATCGATAAATAAGTGTAAGTTACACCCCTATAATAACTCTATACAGAAAGATCTAAGATACCTCAATGAAGCTCTTCGATGAAAACGACTTCCGATCTTCTGTAATACTCACTCTTGAAGTGATGAAAATAATTCTGCCGATTTACTTCAATATATAATCACACCACATAGAGTTCTGAAATGATCAAGTCATTGTTTTGAAGTATAACTCGAACTCTTGATTTCTTTATCTTCAAGTAACTAAAACTCCCTTAGAAGATAATGTTGAAATCAAATAATACTTGATTGGATTATATCTGTTATTCGGTTAAGACATGAATCAAGACAACCAAATCGAATTAGCTCCTTCAATTGCTGCAATAAACCGAGTCAAAGATGCCAACAAAATCAATTCGAATTAAACCGAATCCTTGCTTCTACAAAACATTTGTCTTCCTAATGTCTTGATCATACCTTCTTCTCATCATTAATTAGCAAAATATTCCAATTTTTTTATTTATTTTTATAAGAATTGTGGAAAAAACCCTCGGCTGTCGGTCAAGCTACCCCGACACGGCTGGGTTGACGACATTGTCTCTTGAAAAAGGTCACCCCGGTCGGGTAGCCCGACGACCAAAAACAGTCCTGAAAATAAAACATTCTTAAGTTGACATTATGACCCATATAATAAGAGTTACAAATTAATAAAAAGATTATGGAACATAAAATCTCATAATTAAGGGAAAATCTCATATTTAATTTCTTTAAGGTGATGACTAAAAACTCCAATCACTATTATTCTATTGTATTTATTATATTTATTATAGAGAATAAGAATTCATCTTCCTCCGAAGAGAAAAACGACATATATACACTCGTAGCTACGCATCCTTGACTAAGGTCTCGAGGTGAGCCTTGTTGGTCACATAGATCGGAGACGATTATACGTTGCTACCACCTTTCACTTTCTTTTGTAGGTTCCGATCGTGTCGTCATCCTTACGTGTCTGTGAATGCATGTTATATCAAGACATTATATGTCTTGACGATAGACATTTAGATTGTCACTTTTTGACATAGTAGTTTGAAGCATAGGTTATGATTTAATTATTTAATAAAAGCAATGCAATAAAATTGTGTATTATATGGTTATAATGAATCGTCACTTGGATTACAATGGTGAAGAAACCAACGGATGAAGATTAAAGTCACTTGGATTGACAAGATGAAATATAAAATATAAGTAAGATCGGTGAAATTGATAGATCAAAGGCGATTAAACGAAGCATACAAATAAGATCGATGACATGGGATGATCAAAGTCTGTGATTTAAAGGAGTGGTCTCCAAAGAGCAGGGATTCAGTTGAAGTATAAAAGGAAACAAATCTGCTGGAAAGGAAACTGAGTAAACTCGCATAAAAGGAAACAAAACATGATTCAGCTCCTTGTGCCTCAAGTATATGATAAAAATGGAAAGTAAAAATCAGTTCATGAATCAAAGGAAGATCAGAATCAATTGTATCGAATTCTATCATCAAAAGGTGTTGAGTGAAAAGCAAGACAAAGGAGTGATGCCCAAGGAAGACACGTCTATAAATATTAGACGAATTACAACAAGACAACTTGCAGAAACAGCGCACAAGGAGTTTAAGTAGAGTGACGTCCATTCCACTCTAGCCTTTGTTTGTTGCCATAGATTATAATCCTAAAGAGTGTGTATGGAGATCGAGAGTACTAGCCGGTCGAGGCGTAGTTTGGTAGGGTCCTAGAATAGGTTGGTCCTATGTCTAGAATTTACATAGGAGATTAATTGAATTACTCGATAAAATCTTGTTGTGTGGCTTGTACACAACATCTAGATAATTTAGGAATATTACTCTCTCCATTGTAAGCAACTTCTACCTGGCCCTATTGGTTCGCGGACGTAGGTGTTGGCTCTTTAAACGTCGAACCGCGATATATCTTTATTGAATAAATAAAACAAAGTTGTGTTTGTTTTGCATTGAATCTCTCAAGTTAATCTCTACTATTCTTGTTTTTGTTTAATCTATTTTGTGCCAAAAATACTACAACACTTATACGCTCCAACAGTTCGATCTATTCTAAGTGAGAACTGTTCTATCCTTCTTATCGCGTTTTACAAGTCTGAGCAAATCTGTATTTGTTTCAGGTTTGTTGACGTATCCACCAATTCGTAACAATTGGTTGAGTCACTACTCGTTGAGGTGTAACATCTATAGATAAATCAAACCAGCACGTTTAACTTGATATTATTACTTTGATTTGTTTATAAGTCTCTAAACCTCGACACTAGTCTTAGAGAGGGTTATCGTTTATACGTCAATAGATCGAATCAGTTTAACTCCAATAGTTACAACTAATTCATTCACTAAGAGTCTCGAGCACCATTGCATTTAACTTAGCAACAAGCATAAATGTGTTTAACTTAGAGGAGACTGTCATCACAAGCAGTTCACAGCACAAATGGTCCATTTGATCTTTAGATTATCATATATATAGATCCACATATTAATAACTATTGCTGACGTGTCTGATCCAGTATTCACTTAACTGAGTCTGGTTGTGGCGCCCGCTCCCGACCCCACCGTACTGAGATCGAGGACGGTGCCACTTATCTATTTCTTTATGTTAGTTATTCAATTATACTTTAGTTTTTTAAATTAATCTTTATTTAAACATAATATAATTTCTCAATTCCAAGTTGAACACACATAATTATACTTATTAAGTCTTTAGAGAAGAATATTATATGAATTATGCAAATTATACACCAAATTTAGTTAAATGACACAAAGGAATCCTAATTTCGCGGAGCCCACCTTATTCTTTCTCACACTTGTCGATGTACCGCTAAGTTTTTCGTATTAGAACACCACACTAGCCTGAAGAGAAAGAAACATTTTGTAGAATCCGTAAGCTATATGCTTAGTGAGGTTTTCAATTTTGCAACAAATATAAATGTTTAAATCATTTCAAACTTTGATTTAATTCTTTTATGAAATATAAATATTTCATAAAATATCTTTATCTTTATAAATATTGATATTGATATAAACTTTAAATCAATATTAATACTTATTTGAGATATATTTCTTTAAATCTTTACTTTATACTTTAAGTGATCTCTATGATATATTCTTTAAAGTATCGAACCCAATCTGTGAAAATCAAATAAGGGATCTCTAACAATAGTAGCTAGCTAATGAAGTGATCCTGCTACATATTAGCACAGCAACAAGCGTGCACCCTAACAGACACTAGCAATGTCACGAGAGGTCGTACCATCTGATCAGAACTAAACACGGGTCGCATAAGGACCTAGTACTCTTTAAGGATTGGGTCGCCCGTACTCGATCGAATCCTGGTCACCCGTACATGACCGAATTAAATTTATGGGGTTCCTTCATAATATTACACTACTGTACTATAAAAGCAAAAGTTTTGCTTGAGGGTTTTTGAAGGTTCTCTCTAGTTTTTAAATCTATATATTTTTATCTATCTATATATATAAAGATATAACTATGCCATACTATTTAAGGTTCATAAAACATCGAAAATTTCGATAAGCTTGTTCTTAATTGAAAGCAATTAAAATATTCATGTAGTGAGAAATAAAATAACTCACCTGTATTACTTTACCGCAAAGCGTAACTCTACCGTCCAAAAATTTATAAGCTTGATAAAAGTCGTCGACTATTAATAATACGTCTAATTAAACTATTTCGAGAAATTTACACGTATTAAATCGTACACGTCCCACTTGTCCAATAACTTTAATTTAAATTTAAAAACATTTATCTATTTTGTTCTATATTAATTTTTACTTTAAAATCATTTCTTTAACTATATTCTATATTCAATTTTTCTTTAGTCCAATTATTCAATTAAATATTTTTATAATAATTCATACAATATTTCAAATAATTTATTATAATTTTTCCATATTATTGCATTCTGATTTACTACTTCAATTAATTTTTAAAGACAATTAATTACATTTAAATCATCTCTTTTAACCTTAAATTATTCAAAAATCTAAATAAAATAGATCTGATATATTTTAATCTAATTCTTACATATTATGTTTAGAACAATATTTTTAACCTACTAGAAAAATTTCATAGGTTCGGGTTGGTTAACTTGGTTTGATTTAGGTTTGGGTGAAATCCGGTTTAGGTTTAGGGTTTCAATTTAGGGTTGGAGAGTTTTAATTAGGACTGAGTGAATAGTAAGATTGGGCCAAAAGCCCAAAACACAACAGGTGGGCCGAGCCATTCGGCCCACTCGGTTACTTCGGTTTTCCTGTATTTGTTTTGAAGTCAGAGGGTAAAATCGTCATTTAAGAATACACCACAGTATATATTGATTGAACCGAACCGGTTCAGTCATTCCTCTCCTTCACGTTCTCTGTCTTCTCTCGGTCTCTCTCTCGATCCTCTCAACCATTGCCAGAATTTTCCAGAAACCGAGGGCGGTGGACGGTGGCCGGCGGCGGTGCCCCCCTCCTCCGTCGCCGTTTTCGAGAAATCCAAACATGGTTCAATAGCTCTCGTTGAGGTGATTACGATGGTGCGACTGGATTTTCGAAAATCGAAGCGGTTTGGACGGATATAGGCTTTAAAGATTCGGTGTTCACTTTTTAAAAAGTTGTTATCTTGCTCTAATCTTTCAGTATGTTGTTCCTAGGTTAATTCTAAGTGTTTTGATGTGATAATCGCTTTAATTGGATAGGTAAGCCAACGAGAAACTCACCTTGGAGTTTCGGTCAGTGGCGGCGACGGCGGCTTTCAGTTCCGACGACGTCGACCACGGCTCCACTTATCCTCTCGTGCGTTGACGTAGCTCGGTCGACGTCTCTCGTTCACGGCGGGAGAGGATTTGCTGGCGTTCTCCTCTTCTTCTCGTCGGGTTTGGCTCCGGTAGACTCGATTTTCGTTGATTCGACTCACCGGAACTTGGCTCACGATAGCAGCAATGGATTTGAGTGAAAGAAGACTCACCGGAGCCTTTCTTGGCTGCAGTGGAGGCAGTGATATTTCCGTTGAGACAAGTTTAATTTAATTTTGTGTAGAAACTTGAATTGGTTTGTGTAGATTTTTTTAGTTATGGAGAGAGCTTTTGGTATGTAAATTTTGGAACTGAAAATGTAATTTTATACTGGGACTATATCAGTTGGATATTGGTTACATTTATGAACTATAGGGTGGTGTTTCAACTGCCATTGTCGTAGGCTTTTTGACGATTTGGAATTGATTTGAGTGTTTTCCTGTTGAAAGTTGAATATTGGTGAGTATGGTTGAATATTGTTGTCTCTTGTTGTTTGTATGGTTGACAATGTGTTCCTGACAAGGTAAAAAAAATTGTTTCGAGAGGAGTATTATATTTGATATGGGTAAATGGCTTTAATGTTTATAAAATTCTTATGTAGAAATAATTGACTGAGATGAAAGTTTGATGGTGGAGAAATGAAATGGGTGCCAACAATTTTGGTCAATGGCAATGTTGGGTTAATTAAATATTTAGACAAGTTAATTAAAATTATGAGGGTTCTTATATGAAACCTAAATTCTAAACACCTTGATTTATCTTTATTTGGGTATATGAAATTTATTCGCATTATTGTGTAATTTAGTTTGGAGCGATATGGGTTTGTCGAATTAAATTATTCTACCTCGTTACGTGAATTATCTAATATTACGAAACACATCAAATTACTATACGTATTCTACGATTTGTATCTCTATCGGATTACGTGCGTTACACTGGTTCAGTAGCAACTCAACTGAATCAGATCAGATAGGCACTAACTCAATATCCAATAGACTGAGTCGGTTCGACTTGAAGGGCAGTAACTTAGGATCTATTCGACCGAGTTAGTTCGACACTTGAAACGCTAAGTCACGATAATCATCGTCATCCAGAGGAAGGACATAGGCGTTATCAGCTTACTCAACTAAGGTGCATCAGCAGGAGCTTAGGATTTCATTGTAAGTTCTAGTTCAGTTCCTACTGAATTCACTTTACTCTGTTCATAACACTTAGTTTATCTATAGGTTATAGGCTGTTTGTAAGTACTCGTTCAGGTGCTACTGACCAAATACTAGTTTATCTTTCACAATTTATCATACTCTGAATTGTTATTAGATTGTTGATTATAAATTGTGTTAATTTGTACCGTACTATTGCTTTATAGTTATCGTCCTTAGATTCACATTTAAGTAGTTGATTGTTCAAGATAGTACTAGTTGTTTATCCGCTGCAATTTAGTATCTAGCTTAAGAATATGTTTATCTTTATTGTATTAAGATTAATTTATTCTTAAATAGATCATTTGTACATATGATCAATCACTTTGATAAAACCGAGATATATACAAGTGGTTGTTATATTAGGTTGAGTTGTAACTGGTTAAGTTGACTCTTCGGTAACTTAGTCGAAAAAAGTAAGGACTATCAAATTTCAGTGTCTGACACGTCATCTTGTCTTTTTTGGACATAACATTAACACCGTCTGTGAAAAACGCGCAAAAAGTTGTTTCCTCTATCTATTCTTTCGGTATAATTGGAACCCACTTATGTTGGTATGACTCACAAAAATTATAAATAAAAAATTAAATAAATACGCCATTCATATCTAACAATTTTAATAATTTAACAAAATAAAGAAACTTTAATTTTTATAAATATGTCCTAAATAATAACAAAAAATTTAAAAGATATAAAATAATTAGAGGTTCTAAAGGGACAATCGTCGACGGTCGCGACGGCTTTTTATGCTAGTCAATAAACATCAATTGACAATTGTTTGGGATATATAAAATTGTAGTCAACTTTGATCAATGGTGGTCGGGTGCATCGCAACAGGTGGTGGTAATATGTTCGGTGATTGGGTGGATTTGACAAATGAAGAAAAATGAGTTTGGCGATGATGGTTTGATATATGGGTAAAATTATACTTAATAAAATGCATAAAAAATATTGAAACAACAGGCACTATGATAGATGAATTTAAGTTACGACTGCATGCATTGAGATACAGAAAGGAATATTATTTTTAATAATTTTTAATTAAAATATAATTTTTTAAAAATTATAATTACAAAATAATTAATGTTTTTTTAATTGAATAAAATATTGAGAGAATAATTTAAATAAATTTATTTTGTATTTTTAAATTATTAATTAAAAATTAATTTAAAAATATGATTAAAATTATGAAAGAAATTAAATATTATTTTATTTTATTTTCTAATTTATTATATGTAATTTAATTATTAATTATTGTAAATTTAAATTTCACTTTTAGCTTTTATTTTTAAAAATTAGTCACGCCAGCTTGCCAAATGTCATCTTATTGGATGTTGTTGCCACATAACGTAGCTTAACGGAGAAATATGTCATGGCGTAATATTTAATGGCAAAGAGATAACATGATGATCTAGGAGGGATATAAAATATAAATTAAAAATAAGAGGGATAAAAACTCGTGAATATCAAAGAGGAAGGACATCAAATATAGTTTTCCCCCTCTATTTATCTTCTTATAGATAATAAGAATAATTTTTTGATTTGTTCTAATTTTAGATTTTATTGTCGAATCGAAATTCGACACGTGGATTTTTATCGATGAATTAAAATTTGGCACATTGATTTTTTTCTATTTAGTATTTAAAGAGTTATTTCTTATCAAATTACAATACACAATATTTTTTTAACTTCCTAATTAAACTATTATTTCTAATTAAAATCCCATTATATTCTATTTTTTTATTCTCATTGTAACTAATTAAAACGAGCATATATATATATACATCACATGTTATTTCTAGAGTTATAATTCTATAGTTAAATTATTTTTATTGGTGTTAGTTAAATTTTATTTAATGTAATTTATAGAAAAAAAATTCAACTCATGTATAATATAAGCTTCTTAAATATAAAATATAATAAGATAATTATATATATTAAAAAATAATTATTTTAAGTAATTTTTAAAAAATTTATACATTCGCGTAAGGACCCTTTGACTAAATAAATTAGATCTATATTACAAGTCCGAATAAATATTAATTGAGTTGTTCAAATTGCATATTTTATTATCGAATCAAAATTCTACACGTTATTTTTATGGACAAATTAAAATTTGACAAATGGATCTTTTTTCTCTATCTATCATTTAAAAATTTATCCCTAATCAAATTATAATTCACTATTTTTTTCCGACGAACGAGCCATCTAAAGAGAATATCTCATCGATAAAATACTTTAAGGTCTTACTATGTTCCTCTTTCTTATTCTCATCTTCTTATATAGTTAATAGAAATAAAATTAAATTATTATAATTGTAGATGTTATTGTCGAATTAATTTTAACGTGTAGTGGTCTTATTTTTATTTATACAAATATTAAAATAAGTTTTAAACATTAAGTTCAATTATAAATTCAAGCAATATAGTAACTCAAACAAAATAAAATATATATTATAGTATTTTTTATTTGTGATAACTTATTTATGTGTATTATATCATGAAATTTCTAATGTATAATCGGATAATAATACTAACAAACGGACAGGCCAATGATTGAGTAAAATTCCACTAGACTTTAATCATGTTGGGGTTCAATTTTCCTAAAGGCAAGGTTGATTATCTTGGATCAACATTGACAGTTCATAAACCATATATATATATGACCATTAAAAGCCATATATGAAGGAAAGGAAGTTCAAACTTCAAAACATGGATGTAGTGTAGTCTAGCTAACACAGAGAAGGAAAAATTGACGTTGATGATTGGTGTTTTTCTTTCTTTTTTTCAAAGTAAAATTTGAATCAAGTACGCTCCAACGTTCAAACGTCAATTAGACTTCTCGTGAGTTTTTTATCAAACGGTCACAGATGTTCATGTGAATTCTTTTAAACTTTGATTTGATAATCAAGGTGAAAAAAAAATTGCTTTTTTTGAAAAGGAATAGGTCTTCCTCCTTTTATGGCCCGGTACTATAAATAAAGGAAGCCATAGTTCAGGTTCTTTAGCAGATCTCTCTTCTTTAACCAAATTAAATTCCCTTCACTCACACATTATTATTACAGTAATCATTATTCCTTCCTGTCTACGTGAAAAAACAGTAATAGAATAATCCTATCTGATCTGAGCTGAGCTGCTTTCTTTCCATGACAGGAATATAGTAGTAGTGTTTTCTTTCCAAGTCGGATTCCAACTTGAGAGCAAATTTCTTTTCTTTTCTTTATTCTTAAAACACAACTTGGAATCTGATCAAGACCCATCTCCCAAAATGCAGATTCTTAGATGGGTTTTCAAGGTTTTTCTCATATTTTCAATTTTCGCAAAACAACAAGCAAATGCTGCACTACCACATTGCTTTGAAGAAGACAGAGCAGCTCTGTTAGGGTTTAAAGCCAAAATATTGAAAGACACGACCGGAATTCTCTCTTCATGGATAGGAAATGATTGTTGTGGAGGCAATTGGGAAGGTGTCGAATGTAACCCGACGACAGGAAGAGTCACTTCCTTACAGCTCCAACGTCCTGAAAGAGAAGTTAGCCTTTACATGAAGGGCACTCTGTCTTCTTCATTAGGTAACTTACATTTCCTTGAGTTGTTGTTGATTAGTGGCATGAAGCAAATTAGAGGTCCAATACCTAACAGCTTCTCTAATCTAAATCGTCTCACCCAATTAGTCCTAGAAGATAATGCCCTCCAAGGTTACGTCCCTCCAGGTATAGGTCTTTTGTCTAAACTCCAGACACTTTCGTTGAACGGAAACCGTTTGAAAGGTCCACTTCCTCCGACCTTAGGAAGTCTCAAAAATCTGAAAATGTTAGCTTTAGCAAGAAACCAACTGGCAGGTACTATCCCTTTAACTTTCAAAAGTTTACGTAGTTTGGAGACTTTTGATTTAGGCTTCAATCTAATTTCTGGGTTGATCCCAGATTTTCTGGGGCAATTCCGTAACATTACCTATATCGACCTGTCCAATAACCTGTTAACTGGGCAATTGCCTATTGCCATGTTCAATCTGGCTAACCTTCAAGACTTGTCGCTGAGCAATAATCAGCTAACAGGAACTATTCCAGAACAAATTTCGGGCCTAAAATCTATTAGCACGCTTTCTTTAAGTGCAAACAAGTTTACAGGTCACATACCGCAATCAATTTCTAAGCTGCCGAAACTTTGGTCCCTCAATTTGTCGAGAAATGGACTTTCGGATCCCTTACCGGTTATACCTATCCGAGGCATTCCTTCATTGCTGTCAATAGATTTGTCCTACAACAACCTCGCATTAGTGACTCTTCCAGATTGGATCAGAAGCAAACCCCTTTCAGAAGTTCGTCTTGCCGGCTGCAAACTCAGAGGAACTCCACCGCGATTCACGCAAACCGAATCCATTGCTTCCATCGACTTGTCGGACAACTTCCTCGTCGGAGGGATTTCGGGGTTCTTCACAAATATGACCAGCTTGCAAAAGTTGAACCTCTCAAACAACAAATTAAAATTCGATCTCTCGGAAATGAAATTGCCAGAAGCGATCACATCTCTGGATCTACACTCCAATCAGCTCACCGGTAGTCTTAATTCAAGAATCCTGAGCAGCAGTTTTTTGGAGGTTTTAGATGTATCAGTGAACCATATTTCGGGTGGCATCCCGGAATTCAAAGAAGGCTTGAGATTGCATATTCTAAACATAGGAAGCAACAACATTACAGGCCAAATCCCTAGTTCAATCTCCAACCTAGTTGAACTTGAGAGGTTTGATATTTCAAGGAACCATGTGAGAGGCACCATTCCAACAAGCTTGGGGACTTTTGGAAAATCTTAAATGGCTCGATATCTCGATGAATCGGCTCGCTGGAAGAATTCCAAAGAGCATGTTGGGAATTCAGAATCTGAGGCATGCAAACTTTAGGGCAAACAGCTTGTGTGGAGAGATCCCTCAAGGGAGGCCCTATAATGTCTTTCATTCCTCAGCATATGTTCATAATCTGTGCTTATGTGGCAAACCTTTGGCACCTTGTAGGAAAATCACAGTGAGGAAAATGGGTCAGTGACACGTGGCATGGCATAGCATTCCCTCATATCTATGTAATGTATGTATACTCATTTGCCAGATGAGCTTGTAATAGTTATAGTAATTTCCATTCACTTAAGTATGAGAATAACATATGATATGAAAACAGTAGGTTTGTTTTGAATAGAATAAATGTTTTGAATTTTGAAAATAAAAATATGTTGATTTCATGATCATCGACAACTAAAGAGGGCACCCAATAATGCAGCACAAAAAGTGCACTTTCATCCAGCACTAAAGTTCATTATTCAAATGACATGCCAAAAGGAATCATTGAGGATGAGTTTAATTACAAGCAAAGCAAGCATCCTCGATCAATTATTGTCAACCCAAATAGATCAATCGAGCAATAGGTAAATCTGATTAACTAAAAGAACTGGATTAACATTAACAAGAAAAGAATTGACAAGGATTCATTTTTAAGCTGCTAGGTATCTAAGTAACGGAACCACCAGTAAGACTGGAAAACAAGATGTCCTAGTGTCATGAATCCAAAGCATTAACATAGCCTAGATATAGCTCCTACTAGATCAAAATTTACAAGCCACCTCCCAAAACATTAAAAGCACCAGATATAGCTCCTACTATTCATCAGAAATCTTCTAACTCCTTGTCAGCTGAATCACCCTTTTCATTTGAATCTTCTAATTTCTGGTCAGCAACATCTTCCTTTTCACTTGCATCTTCTAATTCCTTCTCAGAAGCCCCTTCATCCTAAGCAAAAAGAGAAACAAGTGATCATTATGTATAACTCAAATGTGATGTGATGGAATAACGTATAAATGAATTGCAACCAGCAGAAGCCTTACATCATCAATTTGATCATCATTATTCTCCAAAGCCTCCTCATACATGGCCTTCAACGCGGCAGCCTTATCTTTGTATTTCTGTTTCTCCTGTAATACCAATATCAAATGATTAACAAAGGCATGTTGTCAATAAACTAAAGTTTCTTAAGTGTGTATTTTGACAAACAGAGGTTACCTCATCTGACATTTTCCTCCATTTTTCACCACCTTCCTTGGCAACCTGAATTTTCCAATTAACAATACTTCATTAACAAAACACAACCCAAAATCAAACTATGCATTTCGAACAACAGTTCCTACCTCTTTAACACCCTTGGCATCTGGATGTGCTTCCTTGTACTCCTTCCTGAAGTCATCCCTGCAAAATGAAATAAAACATTATCAGTATCAGGGCAAGAATAATACTTATAATATGTTTGACCAAAGACAAACAGCAATACTGGAGCAGAAAAGGCATTACATAAATGTGAAAAACGCGGTTGGTGGACGTTTGCCCTTCTTTGATGTCTCTGTTTTGGCTTTCTTTGACCTGGGTTGAGATGATGCTGACCTTTTCCTACACATTAGAAATGATATAAGCATTCCTAAATCAGAGCAGCAAACAACATAGGTTCATGAATTGAATGTAACAAAAGCATTCACAGATTTCAACATAGATTAGGAGCTGCTCTTGAATATAACAAGAGAAAGCACAGCTTCAGCAGCAGAAAGAAGTGTTTTTTCACTAACATCCTAACAATTTAAAACACAGATCTGCCACTCAACAGAGAGATGTTTCCAGTTGTTCCCGATTGTACATACTAGTATTAACTAACAGTGTGTGAGCTATCAGTTTAACTAATTGTGAATCCAAATAAGTATTATGTTACCTCTCTGCTGGTTTATTCACCTCAGACGGCATCTCCACAACTTGAGCCTCTGAATTCAAAAAGAACAAAAAAAGGGTCAGGCGAGTTTGTCACAAAAATTTTGTTGAAATTAAATTAGATGAAAAATGAAAACACAGACCTAAATTCATCTTGATTTTAGCATCAAGGCTGCAACTGTGCATGCTGATAAGTGCTACAGGCACTGATTTGTTGCATTCGTCACTGCAATTTCACAAAGTTAATGACAGTGAGAAACCCTAACTTGAGATTTATCAAACCTTAACACAAACAAACTGGAGTAAAATGAAATTACCACTTGGCAAAAGCACTGCCATCTTTGGCGCGCAAGAGAGAGGCAGCGGTGGCGGTGGCGGTGGCGGAGGTGCTAGATTCGGCCTCCACTCTCTTCCTGGACTTGGGTGGATTAGACGTGGAAGATCTTCCAGCAGCCATTTCTTTTGAAAATACTATACGATAGAGAGTGTTTGCGAGAGGAAATCGATAGAAGAGTGATTGGGAATTTTAGATTTTATTAATGGAGGAAAGGGGCGAGAGAGAGAGAAGAGGGAAAATGAAAAGACTGAAAATTAATTCTTTTGGCGCCAGCAACTGCAACTTCTAATTTAGATTAGCCCGCTCTTTTCTTTTTTCACAAGGATCGATGACCTGTCAGCTTCTACTATAATCCAAATCAATCTGGACCGTCTGTTTCTCCAACTATAAAATGCTGTGCGTTTCGCAATAGTAATATAGTTTCAATATGGGCTGTGGCCTATTTTACAAAAGCTCCTTCTCATTTTACATATATGACCAGTGGGCCAAAAGCCCAAACATTGTGGCTTGTCCCTTGTTAAAAGTTAAAAAGGCAAAACAAAACTATGTATTGTAACGTTTAACTTTAAAACTCATTTCGTCTCTTCTATTTCACGTACTTGGTCCCTATATTTGACAAACGTTATGGCCATTTTCACTAATGTCCGGGTACGTGAACCTATAGAAGTTTATGGACAGTCTTTTTGAATTGAAATTGTAGTATTTCATTTCCTACTAGTTGGAAAGCAATGTAAAATTTTGGAAGAAAAAAGGGAGAAGGAAAAAAGTTACGGCTTTGACAAAAAAAGTGACTGCTTGGATGCATTCCCACTTAGCTAGGTGTTGTCTTCACATGTCTAGCTAAGCTTGCTTCTTGTAGAAAATTCAAAATCATTGTCTCTCCATATTATTCCTTCCCATCTTTTTTTCGCAATGATGAATTATTAGGATCACCGATGTGAATAGTGAAGTCCTCAGTAGTGGTCATTGAATCATATATACGATGGAGAAGCCTTGGCCAGTTGGCCCTAGTGTGTGTAAAAAGGGAGATTGATAAAAAAAAGTTGAAAGAAAAGGCTGTGTAATACTCAAGTCGTTACCTTTTTAATGGCCCCCTTTTCTAGGGTGTTTGACTTTTGACCATTTTTATTTTTCATAATTATGTTTCTCACAATTAATAAGAGCATACTCTAGTAACTAGGAAAACAAAAACGGCTACTAGATATTTGTAGAATACATATATAACTAAGCAAAAATTTAATTAATTACAATATTGTTTAACAAACATTAGGACCAAAACCGAGAAATCCATAAGCACCATCGATGGAGATTTGGATACCTTCTTGTTGAATGTTGCCGATGATGGAGAGGCCAGTGGGTGACGGAGCAAATGCAAAACAGAACGTACCAACTTCATCTACTGGTATAAGAAAGTTGTTAGCCGGAAGTGTTAATATTGGCCCACCCGTGAAATAAAACGATACTGTTGGTACCCGGACCGACAAAAACCCGTATAAATTGTAGCACGTGTCGAAAATCGATACTCGCCTTGCTCGTGGAAGGTTTTCTGTCTGCGCTATAAATGAATCCCGAAACGCCTCGTATGCCGCCGTCGGAAGCCTGGTCACCGCCGTCCCCGTGTCCATAACTACTCCTCCGTCCCCTGATTCCGTCAACTTGAATACATCCTCGGATATGGGTATCCGGGTCCCGCCAATTCCAAGACCCGACAACCCAACATAGTAGAAACTCGGTGCTTGCGGGCTACGAATGAGTGGGACCCACGCGGCCCCCACAGGTAGTGCTCCACGCCCGAATTCCAACGATCCGTCCGAACCAGAACCCCGACTCACTAAACAGTATGTGAACGCACCTCCACTTTGACCACCCAATTGACCCACAAAAGACATGGATCCTCCGCCGAGACCCAACAACCCTGCTGCCCCGACGAACATTCCCCGATTCCGATGTCCACAGCCGATGGCCACATTTTTAACGACGGTCTGGTCGAACGTCAAAGTCTCGAGTGCCAATGTGCCTTTTGTATAAGACCCGTCACCGTACATGACCTCGTACCCGCATTTTCCGGAGTGGCACCCGCCGGCATTGTCGAGGCGGTCGCAGACGGCGGAGTTACAAGATACCCGAGTGAATGAAGCAGAGGCAGCCGGGTCAAAAACCGGATCGTACTGTCTATAACAAACCGTACAAGGCCGGCATTGAACCCAAATAATATCGCTACCGGAGTCAATGACTACGTATTGGCTTCTGGGAGGACTACCGACACCGATCCTAACAAAATACTCTCCACTTCCTTGATCCATACCCGAAACAACACCCGACCCGAAATCCTGCACCTGGTAATTAGTATCGCCACGTGAATTCAGGCGGTTGGTTAGGCTAGAAACCCTTCTGATGTCCCTTCGAATCCGAGCAAGAATACGTTGGCGGTGATCGGTGAAGTTGTTTTTATTTCGATGGAGCTTGTCTCTGTGAAAGAGTTTAAGCTTAATTCCATGATCGCCATGGGTCTTAAATGCTTCTTCATCATCATCATCAATTTTTTGAGTTTTCAAGGCATTAATAGTAGTCACCTTGACGTTAAACTCTTGGAAGTTTGGGTATGTGGTGGTAGAGGTGGTGGTAGAGGTGGTGGTAGCGATGGTAATTACCAGTAGTTGTAGAGATGCAAAGAACAGGAGTTTGGAGCTTAACATGGTCGATTGGTTTGTTTGAGTTATTATATATAATATATATTAAGTTAGAATATGATGAGTTAATTTAATTTTGTTGTGGATTTGAATTCTTGGGTTTTGGGGCTATTTATTGGGGGAGATTTTCTTCTCACAAGTCAGAAGCAGGGAGAAGAAGATAGAGAAAGCAAAAAGGCGTGGGGTGGGGTGGGGTTTATTTTAGGAATTTGGCTTATTGTATAACTTAGACTTTATATCGACTTTTCTTAAATTTCCACGACATTTTTTAGATGTTAAATGAACAGTTTGGTTTGATTTTACTGAATGGGAACGGCTCAAATCCTCAATAATACTGACTTGATTTTCATCTAAATTAAATTACACGTAATAAATCTTGCATTCTTTAAATAAAAAATGAAAAATCTTATGTACAAGTGTAAATTAAGGCATGTAAATTAAGGAAAATATGTAGTCGTGGAATTATATGTATAAAGAGTTTCTGTAGTAGTGAAAGTTTTTAAAGTGATCACAAAATTGAAAGCCTTTTTTAAATTAAAATTAAATTCAAACCTCTCAATTATTTAAGAGATGCTCTTCATTTTTTTTATTAACCTCTTTTTTTTTAACTCTTTTACTGACCTTTTATCACAATCTAAATACTCACACAAATATCATAAATATATAATTATTAGGCTACACTTTCATCAAAAAAACATTATTGGGCTATCATGATTGGCTCGTGTAGACACCCAACTTATATCTTATTATTATATTACTTTTGTATGTTAATATATATTTTTTTAGTTTTTTTTTTTACATTTAAAAGAATATGTATTTATTTTTTTTTTGAATGTATCTAGAAAAGTTAAAAAAAAATGTATTAACAGACGGAGGGATAATGCATATTAAAATTTTATTGTACGACTCGTGTAGACACCCAACTTATCACTAGGAGTTGCTGATCTTTTGGTTTTAATTATTAGGTCTTCTTAATGTCGAACCATCGTTTTCCTGTGGAACATGTGGCCTTAACTAGCTGCTTAGTTCTTGATGAGAGCTGCAAGCAAATCTTGAAAACCTAATGATTGATGCCTCATCATTTTCAGCTTGTTCTTCAAGATCTATTGACATTTCTTTGTGTACCTAACCTAATGTTTTACTTTCCTAGCATCTAAATGATAGGTACGTGTTCTACCAAGTGAAGGGATACACTTCGAAGAGAACAGAATAGAAAAGTGAGGCATCTCTTCTTCTTAAGAAAAAAGATAAGATAATAAATCAAGTTATGGCGCTCAAGGTAATCGAAGTGCATATATACCCTTTTTTTAAGATATGTTGAGACGCCCCTGGGAGTGATGGAGTGGTACCAATCTGAAAATGAATCGGATTAGCTTTGATGCACACACAGAAGTTTCACAACTTACATGACATATGGTACGAACAAAATAATGTCCTGGAACTTGTTCCTCACCAAATATAAACATGGAAACTGAAAAACTCATAGTATATTTGAATTCATGTCTTCTATGCATTCTAGAATGCAACAAAATAAAATAGTGTTATTGTTACACAAAATGGTTAATTTTTAGGGAAGAGACTCCTTATTCTCTTAATTAAACCACCCAACCCGGATCGATTAATTAAAGCCAATTTGGGGGGTCGAATTAATTACCAGGCACATCGTATGACCCTTTGGGCCGGGGGGTCGAATCCAGGGTTGATGCGTTTCATTGAATGATTTTATAAACTTTAACAATGAAGGATACGCAAAATAAGCACACAATTCAAGTATAACCCCATAAATAGTGAAGAGGTTAGTGCGTTTTCTTCGTCACGTTTTAGGATCGTACATATTATTTTTCATGATCGTATATATTATTTTATTTGTCCTTTTTTATAAGCGCACAAGTGATCTAGAAAAAATTGAAAATTGTGCTTCAAATAATTTATTTTAAAAATAACATCAGCTTTTATTAGAATTATTACTAAATTTTATGTTTAATTTTTTTTTTAACTAATAAAAAAAAAAAAAAAGCCGCCGCCTAAGAGCGCACAGTTTTGCATCCTGATTATTGAGATGCTTAGTGAGGATACCAAGGAACATTTTTGCACTCCACATTGCCAGAAGTACCGGCCCTTGTGACTTTTTCTTCTTGCTGATCACTTTCGGATGTTAATTCACACTTTTCTTTGTACAGTATTTCTTTGTTTTTTTTTACCTCATATTCATCGATGTCATCGAAGACGATAGATGTCACAGCACTCTTCTAGAATATGAGTGTGTAATGTGCTACATTCATATGAGTGTGTTATTAAAGTTTAATTTAATTGATTTTTTTTAATCTGAAAAAAAAAACAACAATAGTAGACCTCGACTTATTTTATTATATTTCTTTCTATAAGTCAAAGTCAATTAATGGCCAGGAAATTACAATCAATTGAAAATAGAATTGGATTTTTTTAAAAAAATATATATATATAATTATAGAAGGTTTCCTAGAAGAGCTTCAACTCAACACTCAAAAAAGACCATTAAAAATCTACGTACTGTATCTTTTAGTTCCTCAGTCTTCCAGGAAAAAAGCCAATCACCATCAGTTCCATCTCACAAAAAAGTGTCAATAGAGATAAATGTAAATTGATCAATAAGCCTTTTGAACAGAGAAGAATAAGGCGCGGTTCACAAAGGAAAGCAAGATCGATCCGGATGACTGGATTTTCGCCCGCACGTATAACGTAATCAATTAATCATATTGGATAAAAAAACTATAAAACTAAAAGGTCCATGGTTATTATAATTAGAGATAAATGCTCGATCATTTGTCTATGTCGTCTCTGCATACGATCAAGGATTGTAGTTGGGCTATTTCATACACGCACAATGCTTGCATTAGTCTAGATATTGTCCAATTGAGAATTGTACAAGTTCTATAGAATTCGTAATTGTTTGAGTGTAAAGATGTAAAAGTAATTCAAATAAATTAAGTATGTTTGGAAGTCACCGTGTAACTACACGATTGTGTAATTATTAGGATATAATTATATTATTGTATAATTATGTATGAATTAAGTTTTTATGATGTTTGGTTTATACCATGTAATTACAACGTAATTACAAATATTATGTTTGATTGTACAATTGATATTTATAATATTAGATTGTAAAAGATAAATAATATAATAAGAAAAAAAATTAAATTGTGTAATTACACCAATTCCTACGGGGAGGTCGAAATTGAAATTGTGTAATTACACTCTCCGAATTACACGTAATTACATAGTTTCTGGTAATTACACGGTTGTCCAAACGCGTCAAATCGTATAATTACCATGTAATTACACGCAATTACACAAATTTTCAATTTCGAGATGGCTTTTCAAACACTTAAAAATTTGAAAGTAATAAACAAAAAATTTTAAAATTAATTTTTCAGAATATCAGTTAAGTGAAAACATTTTAACATCGTGAGAATTTCGACTTCACTTACTGAATTAATTTTTATCTGGAAAAAAAATGGTGAAGGCCTTAGGGCCAATTACCATTCTAAATAGTACATTTCGATATGTATGTGGTATAATGAATACTTATATTTTATCATATTCGTAGATGATTTAACTCATTTTAATTTTACTTAATTTCTCATAAATTTGAGAAATTAAAGTTGGCTCGATATTATATATCTACCTCATTAATTATAAGAAAGTCAAGACCTTAATTACTTACAAGGGATATTAGAATGTTTGGAAAGCTTCACTTTAATTAGATTTCGCGGTGGTAATTACACAGTTTGATATGTTTGGATGGTAGTATAATTATTTGGTGTCACGTAATTGCGTGTGATTGGGAAGCTCCAATTATACAGTTTCAATTTCGATCTCCCCGTATAGGAATTTGTGTAATTACATAATTTTAAATTTGTTTCTTATTATGTTATTTGTATTTTGAAATATAATATTATAAATATCAAATGTACAACTACACATAATATTTGTATTTACAACGTAATTACATGGTACTAACCAAACAACACAATCTCTTTGGAAGTCACCATGTATGTAATTACTAAGGTGTAATTATACGTCTATGTAATTATATACTATTTTTTTCTTAATGTTTAGTTAATATTGTATAATTACTTTGTAATTACAAATAAGTTAGTAATTACACGTCTATGTAATTATATACTATTTTTTTCTTAATGTTTAGTTAATATTGTATAATTACTTTGTAATTACAAATAAGTATTATGCTTGGTTATACATTTGGTAATTATAATATTAGATTATAAAATATAAATAATATACTAAGAAAAGAAATTAAATTGTGTAATTACATCGTGTAATTATACCAATTCCTATTGGGAGGTCGGAATTGAAATTGTGTTATCGAAACCTCCAAATTACATGCAATTACATGAACTAAGTAATTACGTGATCATCCAAACATACTGTGTAATTATCACCAAATACATAACAATCCAATTACAATATAACTTTCCAAACAGACTTCAAAACATGTAATTACGCATTCATATAATTACACCTTAATTATTACATATTCGTACAATTACACGCTAACTTCCAAAAAAACCCTTCAGTGATCAGTTCACCTTATTCAATGGTAAAAAGAATTCATAGACAACTAACTAGCTATTCCTTATACGCTTGTAGTAAAAGATTGTTAAAAAAGGTTGGATCCATAATAACAAGCAAATATACCAAATTACGTTTCGGGGAGATGCGTCGCTTATGGCAACATATTTTTCTTATTTGTATCCTTTCAAAATTACACACTTCCACACTATATTAGGTATGGACAGATAGACGATCGGACCTAAGAGCATCTCCATCTCCAGTGAGAACTCAACTAATTTTTGAAACGTTAGTTGGGATAGAATAAGCATTGGAACAAATATTTAGGTTTTTGAGATATCTTTCTAACACTCTTTTTTGTGATTTTCTCTTCTCTAGCCTAAATTTCAATTATCATTTCATATCACATATATACCAATCACGATTTTTTATATTTTAATTTATAAAAAAATTAATTGAAGTTGGATCTTCAATATTACAATTATGCAATGGTTGAACCTAAATTTTTCAAAAACACAAAGTTTTTCTTTTTCTATCCATATGTCTCATGTGGCATATATTGATCTCTAAAATTGATCTTACCATGGAGATGCTCTAAACTTCGCCAAAGTTTGGGGATGTGCTACTTACAATAACACCCTTCTAACTACAAAATAAACAAGTATTTGTCTGAAAACTAAATCCTAGTTTACCATCTAGATAATTATAGATTTAGAATTCGGGCACCCTAAGGAAAAGAGGCAACATTAATATTTTTTCTTCTCAAGCATTTGGCAAAACTGACATTCAATCAAAGAGGTATCTTGCCCGCTCGTTGTATTGATATCATATTAGTGGATTCTTAAAAGCTAAAAGCTACGAAGGATTTCAGTAGTTAATTGATTTATTGATTTTTGTTTTTTAATCAACTTGGATTACACAAAAGATTTAAGAATTGCATCTACGGGGAGTTAATCCCTCAATCTCCGAGGTGAAAGTCCATCCAGATAACCACTTGATCAATAGGTATTGTTTTTTTTTTTTTTTTTGGAATTGAATCAATTCCATCTTGGTGGACAATTTGTTTGTGAACAACAAATATATATTCTCTGATTTATTTCTTGATTAGCTAGTTTCTAGGTACGTACACATAACATGTTCATACCAAATTTGAGTTTTCAAAAAAATCCTAACCAAATTTCACACTTATATAATTATATATTTTCATATGCTTTCAAGTTTGTCATCGGAAAAGCCGTCCTACAGTGATCAGCTAGTAAGGTGGCTTTAGAACTGTCGTTCTTTGAACATTCGAGTGCTTTCAGCTTTGTGCTTTCAAGTCTCTCACACACGCAAAGATATACATACACACTCCATATGTGACTTGATTTGGACCATATTATCTCAAGGAAGGACGCTCAAAGGAACTTAATTACATTCCTATAGACCTCGATCTGTATGCTTAGGATAATTGTGCTATCAAATATATATCTCGCGAACTTTTTCTACCCACTTGGTAGAAAAAGTTTGGGAGGTACCAACTGATTAGCTAAAGTCATTTGAGATAAAAAATGTAATTATTCCCAGCTAGAAATATGAGTAGTAGGTTATCATCTTTATAACCAACTTAGAGGGGCATACGATTCATAGGAGCATGGAGAGGCACATCGATTTATTTTTAATTTACAATATTGCTCATTACTTTTACTTAATTATTTAAGATATCATTGATGAATATATGAAGCAACGTAACGAAAAGCGATGCTTCTGTTACTGGCTTTTGTTCATAAGATTAATTGAAAACGATCGACGACGACAATGACTTTAACCTTTTTCATTCACTTATTGAATCGAAGTGGGAGGTTTGTTCAAAAGCTACACTGATTTGCATGTAAATATTTGTTAACTAATAGGATTTAATATTTATGGCGGTTTGAGCTCCATATGTTTGGCAGATATGCCTACTACAAATATTTAAGTTTTTTTGTTAAAGTCAGAGATAGTATGTGTTGATTAATTTAACATGATCAAATATTAATCTTGTCTAATATTCCAAGTAAAATATACTTGTTTAATAGCTAATGGTTCCTCTCAAATCAAAATCACTATCAAAATTTTAACATTTTGGTGATCTTTTTTCAATAATGAATACATGAAGACAAATGAATTAGGAAAAGAAAATTTAAGCATGTCGCCACTTACATTTTCATTTTTATATATCTATTATAAACTACCTAATATTTACTACTCCCAATTAAGACTCAAACCTCAAACCTCTCCCGAACGAGGATAGATCGAAACATTAGATCATTATCCTAATTAATTGGTCATTTATTATTTTTGTTTTTTTAATATTTTTTAATATAATTCTATCTATAAATCTTCAAAATATTCGCTCCTCAAAAATAAAATTTCTAATTTTTCAAAAAATAAATATCGAATTATTAGGTCACTGGCATAGTTTGCAGTTGGAAATTTCTCTCTTTGAATTAGTATAATTGATTATGAATATTAAGTCTTGGTCTACTTAGTTTTGTGAGCACGCACAAGACTGAAAATATATATCGTTGTAAATACGACAAGACCAACCCAAAATCTGATATCTTTCTAAAATAATAGTGGGAATATTGTCACAAAACACAAACATTTTATTTATAAAATTAAACCGAGTTTGGGGAGTACCTAAGATAAGCACCATTTTGCAATAATTGAGCCATTATTACCACCTAAAAGGTCCCCTCATTTTTTAATCCACTACTTTTCTCTATCTTTCCATTAGTCAATATATTTTATTAGTGGCATAGATCGACATATACAGATAGATCGACTTATTTTCATGAAATTAAGCAAGAACCCTGCAAGGTTTTAAATGTGATTGCTGCATGAATTCATGCTTGTTATTCTTTTGGATATCTGGTGTTGGTGGAATCCAACATCTGAAGATCGATCGAACCCACGGAATTGGACAGAAGAATATATATGCAACATATTCTTTTGGATCTTTTTGTACGTTAATGTAAAATGAAAATCTACAAATATTAGCAGATTTGAATATACTAGGTACGTGGAAATATTACAACACTTAAAAAATAGTATTATTTTCGTCTCAAAATACATAATATTTTTCATATATATTTTCATAGGAAAACATCATATATTTTAAAACGAAAAGATTATATATCTAAAAATGGACTTTTAATTAATTACAAAGTTTCAGCGTAAAGGAAAGGAGGTTATATATATAATATATGTGGGCAGATTTGAAATATAGTACTCTTCCGTCCTTAATTAAATGTCATATTTCTTATGTAAATTATATAAGAAATATGACATTTAGTTACGAATAAAGGTCGACTTTAATTAAGTGTCATATTTCTTATGTAAATTATATAAAAAATATGACATTTAGTTAGGAAGGGAGGTAGTATAAAGAAATCTGGTAAGTTTGATTTGTCCTACATTTTTACATATGATCATGGGGATAACTGCATTTTCATACTTCAAGTTTATTTTAATTAACAAATCACTATTTTTCGAATTTTTTTTAACAAACTGATACAATTTCGTTAAACTTTTAACAAAATCATACTTACAATTTCGCTGACGTGGTATAGAAAATCTGTTAAGTCGTCCCACTCATGGCCACGTAGACTTACACGCCACATGATGACTCAGCAAATTCGACACGTAAGCATCATCAACCTTCCTGAAAAAAATTCCAGAATCCGACCACCATCAATGGCGGTCTGGCTGCCACTTTTGGCGGCGTCACCGTCATACATCGTCGAATTCCGGCAAATTTCATACAGCCGGACTCGTTTCGATGAGGTGAACATTATGGTGGTGTCGGATTTTTCAAATTCAAAACAGTTTAGCAGAGATCTAAACTTAAAAGTGCAAGAAGATTTTGAATCTGGAAAATCCGACACCACTATAATGATCAACTCGTCGAAACGTGTCCGGCTATATTAAATTTGCTGGATTCCGGCAACCACTGACACCGGTGGTGGTCCGGCCACCACTTTTGGCAGCGCCGCCCTCGGTCATCGTTGGATTCTAAAATTTTAAATATCCCGACTCATTTCGGCAAGATGAACATTTGGTGGCGTCGGATTTTCCAAATTCAAAATCGTCTGACGTAGATTTAAGCTTAAAGTTTCGGCTCCCACACATTTTAGCTTAGATCTACGTAGACGGTTTTGAATTTGGAAAATCCGACACCACCATGATGTTCACCTCGTCATAACGAGTCCGGCTATATAAAAATTTTCGGAATCCGACGACGGCACTGCCAAAAGTGGCGGCCGGACCGCCATTGGGGGTGGCCGGATTCTTGAATTTTTTTTGTGGAAGGTTGATATTGCTTACGTGTCGAATTTGATGAGTCATCATGTGGCGTATAACTCTACATGGCGATTATCTATGCCACGTCAACGATTTTTTATGGTAGGAATGATTTTATTAACGATAAATATGAGTTTGTTAAAAATTTAACAGAAATATATCTATTTGTTTAAAAAATTTCGAAAAGTAGTAATTTGTTAACTACAATAAATTTGAGATATGAAAAGCGCAATTACCCCTATCATCATGTGCTTGATTCTAAGTTATTGGATAAACTCCTACAGCTGAGGAGCGCAATCAAAAAGCCTTCACAATTTGTCAGTAATGTCTCTCATTTGCTGCTAAATGGTTGGCATCGACTACTTTTATGATCGTGCAACATTGATTAGTACGAAAATCAGAGATTGTGGTTAGTAACTAATCTGGAGATATGCATGAGCTGCTATATATGCTGAAAGGGCCAATATTCCCTCACCTGATCACATATAGCTATTATTTTTCTCATTCTTGACCTTGTCCTGCTAGACATTTCGTTTAATATTTAACTTAACCTAGCATAGAATCATAACAATAAAACAGCCGCATAAAATCAGCCATTCAGGAAAAAATCACTGATGCAAAATTAAACTAAGGTCATATTGAGATATTTCATCAAACACTTTGCAAATTTTCACTCATTCTGTGGGGCATTTCATCAAACACTCGTTACAAACTCATAAGTCTGGGCTGTACTCGTGCCAATGTCGGTCCACTGCTTACTGATCTAGTCACTAACAATATAATCTACCATCCAACAAATCATGATACTCAAAATCTTACATCTGGCTCAATAAGAATTATTCATCTGTGACTGTGACAATAATGATCAACTTCCATGTATAGGAAAACTAAAACAAACTTATTATATAGATTATAGTTTAGTCGCTATTGAATGTTTCAGCTTGCCGGCTTCTTAATTACTAGTTTATGATTATAATTCCTCCCGTTTTGATCAGTTGAGACAGTACGATTTTGAGTATCATGATCTGGTGTTTCATCTGTTGTTTCATTTCTTGAACCACAACGTCACTTCAATCACTTCTATTAATTCTATGGTTGATTACATATGTTTTTACTCATAAGTATCGTCAAGATATATGTAATCAAGTGTTCTGATGTCTTTCTTTTTGATAACGGGACAAAACCGGTTAGACGTAGTCTAGAAGTGTTCTAATGTTGAGCTGATTAACATTAAGAATTTAAGAAGGTGAAAAATGGAAGACTACATTTGTGTTGAAGAAAAAAAATGAAGAAAACAGAGTTTTTGGCTTATCTGAACAAGAGAAAAACGAAAACTTTGAATCAGATAAACTTTGAAACGAAAATGAACTTAAATAGATCTGCTCTTCTTTTTTTATTCAATACAGTAAAGTAAAAAAACATAAATTATATTTCTCTCATTTGATTAAACTAAAAGTGCAGAGAAAATAAAAATTTTGCAATGAAATTTTGCTCTCGTTCAAGTTTTAAAATCTGCACCGATCACAATATATAGAGTTTGGTTTCTTGCTCACCAAGCACAATTTTCGGATGGATGAATTACATGTGTGCTAATGAAACAAGGACAATTGTCTTACTGCTATATGCTACATGAAGCAAAATAGTGAAAATGACCCTAGTGCAGACCAAGTAAATAGCTACATTCTACATTCAGGAGCAATGCAGATTGGTTTGAGCTCCTCCAACATCTCTGTTTTACTTCTTAGAGAGTCACTGAACTTCAGAAACATCATTTCACATTCTTCCCAAATGTCATTTGTTTCGAGCCTATTTTTATCTTTAAGTAAGCTTTCTTCACCACGTCTATAATCATTGACTTGATCACTTTCATGATTGCGGAATTCTTAGAACGATCAAAATCAACAATTTGAACCAGGAAGATGTAGATAACCTTACAACTCGGGGAGCTATTAGCAAGCCTAGAAATCGGGAAGTGTTAAACAAAGTTGCAACTCCGAAATTTCTGACAAGGATACAAGTCGGGAAGCGTTAAACAAAGCTACAACTCAGAAATATCTTAACAACGCTATAAGTCGGGAAGTGATAAACAAATCTTTAACTCGGGAAATTAACCTGTCCGGAGAATCTAAAGAAAGCTACAACTCGAAACTTTTAACAAGGCTATAAGTCTGGAAGTGCTAAACCAAGCTATCACTTGGGAAAATTATAACAAGGTTACAAGTCGGGAAGTACTGAACAAAGCTACAACTCGGGAAACTTAATGTCGGGAATTTATAAACAAAGCTACAACTCGGGAAATTATCAACAAGACTACAACTCGGCATGTTCTAAACAAGGCTATAACTCGGAAAACTCAGCAACCCCACAACATTACAACTCCGGTAAGTTACCACTCGGCCCCAGAGTTCTATCAAAGCAATCGTTTGGCTCTCATTGTTTGATTAATTCGTGTATTCGGTCTTTATTTTACTGAATCGAGCTAAAAGTCCCTTCCAAAACAAACGGGAAAGAGAGATGTGTTTTGTTTGGATGCGGGATGTGTAAAAGGTAGAATAGATATGAGAATGAATTCCATTTATTCAATATCACAATGTGTATATTTATACAGATACAAGTATGTTTTCGATACATGAATCTAGCTCCTATTATTCTGCTTAATTGATTATCTACAGATTAAATCAAATCAAGAAATATATATGCAAATAAGTTTGGAGAATCAGATCAAAAGAGATATATGCACAAGTGTGGAGACGATTTCTGTTGCAAGTGGTATATGGGTTTGGACTTCATTCTTGGGCTTCATTCATTTGTTGATAGAATGTTTGGTTATAGAGATAGTATGGATAGGAGTAACAACACGCCACCATAGTTGACTCAAAGAGCTGCAATTTTCGGAACCAGTAGTAACGGAAAATATGTTTCCAGCAACCAAAAATGACAAACTGAAATCGTAGAGTTTTACAATGAATACAACAGATCAAAAATCATCTTTGCTTTCCTAGAAAGTAATAAAACGTCGCAATTGCAGTTGCATCTCTTAAATATGTTTGTTACGTCAGAAATATGGTTTTTTCTATATTGATGGCTGCTTAGATTTCTTCTAGGGTCCTTAATTCCCTTTGTTTCTGGCACGAAGACGATCACGACTAATATAGCCAGTGCGTTAATTCCAGCATACAGGATGAATGTGCCTGCAAATATACACACAGGTTTTCCTGTAAGGCTGTAACTAGACATCTTGAACTTCATTTTGGGTTCAAGAAATTCCCAAATTCATTAAGGAAGTCCCGGAAATTTGGTTTAAAGTCAGTTCATTTCTTTGGTCAAATCCAGGATTGCATCTATTGCTATTTTTCCGCTTTCGCGCATCTACGAATATAATTCCTCTGGCGCCCAATACTTTATCACTCTGATTACTTGAAGAGAGATAATAGTAAGAGAATTCACTTCTATGAGTTTGAAGTAGTTCATGTTCCTGTTTGGATTTCTGGTGATCCACGTCATAATTAAGTAGCGGATAACGCTTTGACTAGCTTCCTCAGAAAATGCCATCTTGCAAGATCAAGGAGATGAAGAAATTTGATGGAAGTTCCAAGTAATCAGCACACTTGGCTTTGAAATGCTGGCAAAAGTAGATAAGACCAAAGAAGGCATTCAGATAACCCAACATACTACTACCTCAGTGCTCCGTCTCTAATTACTTGTCACTTAAAAACAGTATTTTCTTTTATAATGGGACGAACTCGGCTAGACAAAATCTAGAAGAGTTAAATAGAAAAGAAAAATAAACAATACAAGACAAAAAAAAAAGCTTAAAACTAAATTTAGGAGTCACCAGCCCATCGACATCATAAAAAGCAAAAGGAACTGTTGTTGGATTTGATGACGGAAAAACGCTGGAAATGCAAGAATCCAGCTAAGAGAAGCACTGCAAATAGAGACTACACACACCGAAAAGACAAATTGCAGAGAAAATAAAAACTGTAAAATACTGATTCACTGAAACAGGATGATGATCATATCTTCCATACTCGATTTGATGCTAATCTTAATTCTAATGGCTAAACATAGGTATCTAGAGTGTTTAGGACTTAAAAACTAATTTGAGTTAATGGATTTCTATGGTTTCTCTCACTACCAATGCAACTGGATTTTGAAACTAAAAAAAAATGATAATGGCGATCTTAAGTTTTTAATTCATACCATTCATGAGAAAAAGATTACAGTGATGAGTGTTTATATAGTCGATCACTCGCCCTAGCTGACATGGAATTTTAAATCGAATTACAACTTGGATTTTAAGGAAAACCAGAAAACCGAAAGCAGTAAAGAAAAACTAAAAATGATTTTCCACACACACGATTTCATTCTCGATTACAACCTGTTTTTTTTTTTTACTCTGGACTAAGTCTTTAACGCGTCTTCGAATAGACTAGTACGGTAAAACAGTAAAAATCGCAAACTGAACTTCATCTTCTTTCTCGCGACAAAACCACCATTTTTGTTGACTTTTAGCTTGACTTCTGTTCTGAGCTTGATCGTGACTGCAACTTCATCTAAACTTCATCTACATACTACTAACAACTTCTTTGAACTTTAACTTTGCTAAAAACAACTTTAGAATTTGAATTTCCTCTTTGACTTGACGAACAAGCTACACTGAGCTACAGACCCATTTCGTTTTAGCTTCAGAACTTCAATCTAAACATTCAGTCACCTTCAATGGAGTATCCTCATCGTTTCTGAATCAGTGAATTCAACTGCCATATCTTATAATAGCAATGCTTGATTTCCGTTCCTCAGTACATAACTCGAACATACATTATGAACTTCAGACCATATCAGACTAAATTGAGCTTATCAACTACTTCATAGTATCTAAACGAAGCTACACATATCATCAATTTATTGATTACTGCAGAAATTAAAGATTCAAACTCAAATTTAAAGATAGAACCCTAACCAAATTGGGGCCTTTTGATTTAGGGATCTGCGGGCTAATTGCTCTTAGAGGTGTTGTAGGCGACATCTTCCTGAGTGTTTTGGTAGGTGGCTCGAGCTTCGACTATGCTCCGGCCGCTCCGCAGATCGTCTGGACTGATTTCTGCCAGAGACATTTAGTAAAGCTGGCAGGGTCCCTGTCTTTTGACGTAGGTACAACCCAGTCCTCAAGCTTTTGACGATGTGCAGTTTCGTCCTTTCTGCATAAACTCTTTTCTTCTTCTCTGTTCGACCTTTCAGTGCACTGTTTTGACTGAATCTTCTTCAAGAACTCTACTAACATCTTGTAGAATACTTCCACGATCGAATTGTCAAAGACGGGCTCGTTTACAGTCGCTTTCTTCTTCTTCAAGCTCTGTTGCTTCTGCTGGAAGTTAACAGCAAACTTTGATTTCTTCTTTTCTTTCTTTCCTGCAACCATTTATGCTTCTATGATCTCAAGCTCCTCGAGATGATCTATTTCAACAGGATCAAGGAAACAAAACATGAAAGGTGGAGAAACGCCACCACTCGAAAATCACAACAAAACCTCATAACCTAAAGAAAATTCGATCAATATGGTGATGTCGATAAAGAAAGATGCATTATTTGATGGATCTCAAAGCTTTTAGAATTTTATTAATTTGGTAATATTATATCTATGGATAAAGGAAATTGCAATTTTATTACAATCCACAAGAAATTCAATTTGATGTCAACTTTTACCGGTACCTATAGCCTATAAATTCAACCGGTCTGTATCTGTTTGGACCGGATCGAGTCGGTTAGGGTTATTTTTGCCACCTCTACCAACCGTGATGAGCCGTGTGGGGGGCCACATACTGCACAGCTGCAGGTTTGTACTTCAAAAAACATCTTTAATCCTCTTTTCTCCGTGTCTTAATGATTGACCACTCACAATTTTGTGGTTCTTAAGTACGTACTAGCTTGTCAATTTGATGTTTGAAAGACATGATCCTAACAAACTAAATCATATAGATGTGTCTGTTATCAATGTCAATTATCAAACAATGTAGTAAAACAATTTGGTCAATATCTGAGAACCCAATAAAAATATGACGACTCGTTCTGTTCTAACAATCATATTTCAGAGAAAATAATTACCGCATTTTTGAATGGGCGTCATTGCCATTGGATTAGGATACAAGAAAATTTCCTATAAGCAAAGCAGTTTTAGGTCTTCGTTACATAGTTTGAAACTAATTGTGAAAGAAGGCCACACTCAATGAATTTGCATATCATTTATAGTAAGTTTCTTTCATAAGCTGACAAAAGTTGCGTCTCATTTTTGAATAAAAGACTTGGCTGGAATTTTTACCTTGACAAAATTAACTTCTTACCAAATCCTTTTATACCTTTTTCTCTCTTAATCTGTCTAATTTCTCTTAAGAAAAGGTATACTAGAAGCTTGCTGATGATGCTTACAACTTACAAGCATAGAGATTTAGAAATTGCCAATGATATCCCTAGAAGCTTCGGTCCTGAAGAATATTGTTGTTGTTAATTAGTCTTTTGGAAACTTAAGGGACGGTAAATTTTTTTTACGGATGATGATTAATTCAACACTGGAAAAGTGGAAATTGTCTTATCTTTTTTTACTTATTCCTTGCTTTTACATGATAGTCCAGCCAGACATTGTTCCAGCAGTACAATTACAAGCTTCATGTCATTCATATCCTGTTGTTATGATGAATATAGATTTGCATCTTGATTTCTATAGACAATAAAATCATACAACATGGATTTTCGCCACTCGCAATCAGTGCTGTTCAAGCTAGTAATTTATCTAAAACTGTCCTTAACAATAGATAAATGCTATGTAATGTGCAAGTACAAATATGACTATCTGCATTTTGATGGGTAGAAACGAAAGTTTAGATTAGCAAGAAGGGAATTTAAATTTATTATCATTCAATGTAAGGTAAAGGTGAGACAGTCTGGATAGATATGCTGCCAAAAAATAATAACAATATGTAGGATATATATAGAGGGCCGGATTCCATAAGTTGTCTTAATGTACTTGTCGACTTTTCACACGTGTTCTAACTATTCTCACCCAACTTTCAAAACAAAAAGAACTACCCCAGTAATAAATATATGTAGTATCTATCAGGGTAGTTCAATTGAACTATTCATGTTCTTGCGTTGATTTGCTCGTGTCTCTTTGAAGTTCCTCATGGTTCTGCACCAAGATTAAAATTATGTTAGAAAAACTAAACCCACAAATTAATAATTAATGGTCAGTGTATAATAGTAATAGTATATATAATACTACCTCGTCTCAAATTATATGTCATATTTTCAATATAAAATATATATAAAAAGTGAAATATTTTCGGAGGGAGTGAGTACAAGGTAAGACTACCTGCAATTTGTTACAGATGTCAATAATTTCAGGTAGAGGTGCCCAATCTCCAAAATTCCTCTCGATGAACTGATAAGCAATGCCACTCTTTCCTTTCCCTACTATAAAGAGTCCACCTTTGATCTCACCTTCTCCTTTGAAATTTTGCTGAATTTTCATCGCCTTCGCACGAGTGTAATTCGCGATGGCTCGCGGATTGAGAATAAATCCTGACAGAAACTTTTCCTTCATCAGTTTTCCACCTCCTAGAGCTTTGAAGAATTCCATGCCCTTGTCAAAGAGAACCACTCCACCCCAGTATCTTGGCCAAAAGTCTTTTATCTGTTATTTTATTAATGGAAGTTCATCTGTCAAGTAATTTTGAAAAGGAAAAGAAAAAAAAAAAAAAAAAGAAAGAAAGAAAGAGGAGCCAAGAGATAGTAGAAGAAAACTTCACTGACCTCTGACTCTATATGCTCGTGAAGCACTGCAATCAGTTGGATTCCTAATGCATCGAAAATTGGTTTCCTGGAGTATAGCTGATGAGCTTCAGCTCTACACATGATGCATCTGTCATCAATTACAAAATTAAACTTAAATGAGCAATAGCCCCGATATATCTGATCATTTTAAAAGTTGAAACTAGCTAGGAAAAGGGATAGTATATCAAATGCATAATATATATTGGTACTTATGTTTTAAAACCTACGAATTCAATGTGTGATTTTAAAATATAAGGACTAGTGCAAAACAGACAGTGAACAATTTGTATATCTTCCCAGAATATAACTATCCAAAACGAGGGGATATGCTGAATTTACCCAGGACGTCGGATACAAAGCAGCACGGCCGGCTTATCTCTCCACAACTCTGATGCTTTCATGGGAGGAGTCTTGGTTTTCACAAGTCGCTCCATCCCAATTTTGTACTCAGGAGTTAGCTTATGCACGGAGATGTTTTCGATAGCTGAGTAATGGGCAACTTGGTCAACCACAGGAGGGGCTTCCACGCAACCACATGCTCTAGGCTCAGCTGGTGCTGATGCAACAACACCCTTGAAGACGTATCCGTCCTTGATCTTAATCTCAGCAATCGATTGTTCAATCGATTTAAACGATTTATTCCTTGAAGGGTATTTTGTAAAACTTGGAATCCGAGTGGATGCAGAACTTTTGTACATGCTGTCATTCCTAGGAGCTGAGATGGTCACTTTTCTAGCTGGCGGATTGTATGATTTTATATCTGATGCTGTAGCACATGCACTTGTTCGATCTGTGAAACGAGCTGTGTGGCCTCGTTTCATGCCGAACTGGGTTGACAGCTCTGGGGTGATCATATTAAGAATCTCAGGCAAAGATTTTCCCGATTCTTCTAGCTTTTCCGAGTATTGCATCAAGGCTCGGTCGTGCAGGTATGTTCTGATTTCCAGTGCATCCTAGGAAAAAGAAAACAACCATTAGATTGTATATATCGTATTTTATATTATATACATACATAGTATTATATAGTATGTTTCATAAATATGACCTGTGATCTACACATTGCCTTTGGAATTAGACGTGAGGAGGCATAAGCTGACTCTAGCTATTCGGTGGAATTAAGGTTGATTGTTGTATTAATAATTAAAGACCAAGTAGACTTAGATAACTTGATTACCTTTTGAGATTGTGTCATGTTGATTGCTGCCATATCTTCAGAATTCATGACCTTTAAAGTCGGTACATCGTCCCAGCCTTCATTTAGCAGAGTTGGAAGCAGATCCTTGAGAACTCCATTTCCGACAAAATCTTCAATTGAGAAAGAAGCCATTTAAGTTTTGTGTTGTGTTGTTACAGACATAGGGCCAGCTATAAATAATGCAACAATGTTTGGCATTCCCAATGATGTAAATCAAAGTCCATATTATAAACGAAGTTATTGGAAGGATTCAAAGTAATTTTATTCTAAACTACATAGTTGAGGACATGATTAGCTAAAATAAATAATTGACTAATTCTTTTATGCAACACAGCAAGCAACTAGTAGGTTTAAGGAACCATATAGACCAAAAGGATTTGTTGTTATCACAGTGTCACTACGTGCGTCAGTAGCCGTTTTGCAAATTACAATTAGAAAATAATAAAAACATTATCGTAATATTGAGATGCATGTTTGAAGATTAGATTTAATAGGGACTTGTATTTAATCAAATATTTTTCGTTTTCTTGTTTTGGTCTTGTATAAGCCCAATTATCATCCTGTAAAATCCAGTAACAAAATGCCAAAAAGATACTACCTCTTTGCATAAGAAAAACATTAGGTATTTTAAGACGAGGGAGAGGGTCAAAGCCCCTCAAATATGCCAATTGAAGGAAAGACCGGAAAAAAAAAATTATTGATAATTAATTATTAATTAGGACTTGCATTTTGTTCAATGCTGGGGCTGGTGGTTTTGACATGGCCGGCCAAAAACTGGCCTCCATTATGAAATGAGAAATCATTAATCACAAACTATACCAATTCAAATTTAACTTCAAAAATGATAATATAAGAATATCTTTACGTCGTGTTAACTTAACCGTATCTTTTTCCTTTCCATATAAAACTATTTCCGTCCTAAATTAGACGCAAACATTTACATACAAAAAACATTCACATACAAAATTAATATTTTGTATGTAAAAATTTGCACATAATTTGAGACGGAAATAGTATAATTTTAGATATATTTTGCAGGCATAACCTCTTCATTTCCCTCTCTTAGACAAATTCATAACAAAAATGATTAAAACTAAGAAACTAGCCCAAGAATAATTAATTGCATAAAATGAATGTAAGTAATTGAAATTGGGAATCTTATTTAAATGCCTCACTTTTCTCCGCCAGTTTCCTAGTATTATGAACATTTCCATGATTGAAAGCAGTGATCAAAGTAGCTGCCAACGTTCTATCCTTAGAAATGTCAGACACTAACTCATCTCCTCCTTTCTCCAAGAACCTCTCAATCATCCGAAATGATTTTTGTCGTAACCCTTCATCTTTATGCACTTTCACTACCTTCAAAACATGCTCAATGCCATTCACTTTTCTCAACATCTTTACACTCTCCTCCACATTCACTCTATCATCTAACAATGTGCATAACGTCGACAATGCGGCTTCCACAACTTCCACTTTCTCATTATCCAAACACTCCAATAATCTCTCGACTGCCTTTGCCTCTATCAAACAGAACGTCCTCTGTGAAGTGCATACTCCTCTGTGAACACTGCACACTTTCGTTTTCTTACCTTTCGATAAGGAAAGACTTCTAGGCATCGACAAAAGCTTCTCCAGTTTCGGTTTCTTGGTTTCTGGTACTTTTTTTGATAGATTCATGGTTTGAGAGGAGAGATTTTCCAATCCGATTGCGGATAGCCTTAGAATTTCTCTACTCGGTTTTTTTCTTAGTAAGTCTGTGAAAACCGATGTGAGGTTGTTTTCTGAAGCTAGAAACAACATTTGTGGACTATAAAGTGTAGTTGTGAAACGAACAAGGATTCCGACGAGGCCTTCTAAATAATAAGTCGCATTCATGCTTCTTCTCACGATTCCTCTTGTTTGAATAAGGTCGATGGATTCCAAGATATAAGGAACTACATTCCTTCCATAAAGAGCTAGATTAAGAGTTAAATTATCGTGGGGTAGCTTCGCCAGGAAATTTATGGAAACAGCCTGCTTTTCTGTGAGTTCTTCATCAGCACTTGGGAACTTGATTAGATTCTCGGGTTGGCCTCTAGTCTTACATACCCTCTCGCATAATGTATGTCCCATGTATGGTGAAAGTTCGGCTAGCAGCTTGATTGCTGCAACCCCAACTTCTTCATTAGGATTGTTGATGAGTTCAATCAATCTGTAGCTTGCCTCTGTCTCTTTCACCAAATAGACAATCTTAGCCATTGATTTAGGAAAATGCATCAGGAATAATATAATCCTAATGAGGTTGACGTTAAGGTGATCCCCGTTTGAGTTTCCGAGCATGGAGATTATGTTGTACACGACATAATCGGAAGTCATCGTGTGACCATGGTTGTTTACTTTTAGTTTTTCAAGTTCAAGTCCTGACTCGAGTATATTACCAAGAACTGCAGCTGCTTCGATTTTAGAGTCATCCTGAATTCTCGGTGTGAATAATTCTCCAGCCATGATTTGCATAATTCCAGCTTGTACAAGAAGCTTGCTGTTGGGATGGTAAGATGAGATTTGAGCTAATGCTTTGAATGATGCTTTCCTTGACGCAACATTCCCTCTTTGGATCAACTCAAGGAGAGTAGGACAAGCCCTTTTAGCTACATATGTTTGGCTTTCATGCCCAAGAACAATTTCTCCTAGGTAGCTTGCCATTTCAATCTGTATCTCATTGGAACCTGCATGCTCATGTGTCAATTTAGATTAAAATTTTGCTAGATAGTAGTAATTTCGCATCGGATTCGGATCGAAAAGTCCGCGGATCGAATCGGATACGGATATAGAAAATTATTATCAGAAAGATTCGATCCGATATATTATTATATTAATATAAATATAAATATAATAGCATTAATATTATTATTTTAACTATAAATACGAAGCACAATACACATAATTCATTAAATAAAGTCTATTTTTAGTGAATTTAATTAAAAATAAAGTAAAAAATAATTAAAAAGGTCTTAAAAAAAATATGTGTGTACATTTGACATTTTATAATGATAAAATTTATTTATTTTTAAATTCGGATCGAATCGGATTTTTATTTTTCTTGTGAGGATCGAATTCGGATACTAGTTATGAATATCCGCGGATCGGATAATAGCATCCGGATTTTTTTCGGATCGGATCGAAAAAATTAAGGAATATCCAATCCGAGCAGCTCCGTTGCCAATCCTATAAACCGGCATATTATTTAAAAAATTATTCCTAACTAAATTATAATATATATTATTTTTTAAAAAATTTTTCATTAAACTATTATTCTCATAAAAACCAGATTTTTTTTCTTTCTTCTATGCTTCATTAAAACGGGCATATATTATTTTATTTTTTTGATAATAGGCATATATTATTTTCAAACAATAGGAACAACTAAATTGATTAGATATAATTATAAATTTTATTATGAAATCAAATCTTGATAATTAATTTTTATCGTTTGCTATGTTTATTATTTTTGAAAACAAAATAAATTTTAAATTTAATAGGATTGTGGATTTTGAAATCAAATCAAAATAATTATAACTGATATAAAGTTAAAATAATTTTATTTTAATAGAATATTTTACATTGATTTAATAATGTTTAATATAAATAATTTTTATATAAATTTTTATATGATATATATATTTAAATTTTTTATTTTTAAAGGTCCAGATTTTTTATCCAACGGACATACCCACCGACGTGTATTATAAAATTCATGATAATAAATATAGATACAAATAAATTGTGAGAAATAAATTTAATATGCCGCCACACGTCGATAAAATGTGATAGTGGTACGACTGAATTTTATTATTCCTATTATCTGTAATATACTTTGAGCTAGGCAAATGTAATCACCGAAACCGACTAATTTTCTCAAATTATCGGTTTGATTTTCATTTCTCGTTCGAGTCTACTTTTAGTCTTTTACAATATTAGATGTAGTTTTTTCAACCTATATATGATGAAAATTCTGAAGATTATTTACCTTGAATGAGATGATTCACAAGGGGCTCAAAAAGTCCACATTCAGCCATGCACTTGATGTTTTCAGAACAAATCTCCAGATTCCTTAAAATTTCATCTGCTTTCGATGAAGAGAAGGAATCTAATTGGTTGCACTTGATGTTGATTAACATCAAAATCCCCCAAGGAATCAACCCGATTTTCTTGCACGATGATTTTGATCTTCTTGAAAGCTCAAGCAGGATTATCAAAGACTGATCCCTTTCAAATTTGTGATTACTTGACAACATCTTAATCAGTACTGAGATATCCAGTTTCCTAACTATCATTTCTTGCTATAAAAAACAATACTCAACAGTCAGCTAACTATGTGTATAGTTTCATGAAAAGTCAACGAAAAATAAAATCTAAACAAGATTAGCAAGCAACAGGAGGCATATTAAGGTTTAGTAACCGAACAAGGATATGATTAAGCATATTAAAGTTTCTATGGTATTCCCGCCTCCGTCCCTGAATACTTGTCGCTTTTCTTAATAAGAAAAGCGACGAGTATTTAGCGACAGAGTAGTACGTTATAAGAAAGAAGGAAAGGAAAGGTTAGGGAATTCGACAATCATACCGACATGTACATGGAATTCCGACAGATGAGATGCTGCTGAGATTTCCAGTACTGTCGAAAAGCTACTTCCATGGTACTTGAATCCAGTCACACATACATACATTGTTCATGTGATCATATACTCTGAACTATATTATTTAAAAATGTTAGACAAACCTTGACTAAGAATAACAAATTCTTTAAGCTATAATTTGCATTTACAAAATATGTCGTGAGACATTTTCATAGTCAGCACTGGAGGAATATATATATTTATAAAATTGTTTATTAGGACATTTAATCTCAGGCGTCCCAATCCATGGATAGCCGTTGGATTGTTCATTTGTTAAAGGAATATAAAGTCAGATGTTGACTTTCTTGTTACATATATAGCCATGTCACACTCACACATATACGTAGAAGATTCATATTAGTATAAAATTGTTGATAGTATTTGTTTTTGTTATCTTCTCTGCCTTTGATTAGTTTTCTCGAACTAACCTGGAAGCTTTCCCTCTAACTAAACTTTCTTTAGTTATTTTTCTCTCTCTTAAGCAATTTCAAAACTTGATAGTCAATGTAAGGGGAATTAGCGTAGAATTTTATTATGGCAAAAACTTTGACTTCTGCATTACCAGATTCTTCAACAACCAAACAATCATCTAATTATTATGGTAATTTTAAATTTTTTTAGTTGAAGTGTTTGGTTTATAGTTTCTTGTAATTTTTTTTCATCGATAGTTCACCAATTCATCTTAAAATATAAAATAATAAAAATAAAAATATATTATATTATATTATATTTTTTTCTAATAATATTATATTAAAATTATTATTAAATGTATCATCAAATAAAATTATAAATCAAATACGTCTTTCAATAGAAAATTTTAAAAAATTTAAAGATACCACTTGTCAATTTTTAAATGATTATTCATCGTAGAAAAACTAGCTAATGCAGATGGGAAGTGTTTCCCTTTTATTATACTAGTCAATGGGCCCGTCCGTTGGACGGAAAGTCCGTACATTTGAAAATTAATAATTTAAATATATCTTATAATAATTATATAATAATTATTTGTATTAAACATTATTAAATATATATGTCAAATATTATATCAAAAGGGATTATTTTAACTTTATATCAATTATAATTATTTTAATTTTATTTCAAAATCTACAATCCCATTAGAATCAAAATTTTATTTTGTTTTTAAAAATAATAAAAGTAGCAAAACCATTAGAATCAAAATTTTATTTTGTTTTTAAAAATAATAAAAGTAGCAAAACGTAAAAATTACATATCAAGATTTAATTAGATAATAAAATTTATAATTGCATCTAATCAATTCAATTTTTCCTATTATTTGAAATATAAGATACGCTCATTTTAATTAAGAATTTAGAAAAAAAATATAGTGGATTTTTATTAGGAATAATAGTTTAACAAAAACTTAGAAAAATAATAATATATTATATTTTGATTAGAATTTTTTTAACAATATGTCCGTTTGAATAGGAAAAAAAGAAGACATGCCCGTTTTAATTATAAATAAGAAAAAGAATATAATGAATTTTAATTAGGAAAAATTATTAATTGTTTGAAAAATAAAATATGCCCGTTTTAATTAAGAATAGAAAAAAATATAGTCGATTTTATTAGGAATAATAGCATAATAAAAAAATTAGAAAAATAATATATATTGTAATTTGATTAGAAATAATTTTTTTAATAATATGTCCGTTTGAATAGGGAAAAATAATATATGCCCGTTTCAATTAATATATATATAGTGTATTATAATTTTTTTAGAAATAATTTTTTAAATAATAGATAGAAAATTGATTAGGAATAAAATTATTATATTAAAAAAAAATAAGTGAAAGATAAAAGAGAATAGGAATCTCATATGATTAAGAATAAGTAATTGATAGAATTTTATTAGGAATCATTATCTTATTGTTTTTGAATTCTTAATTAGAATAGAAAAAAAAATATTGACTTAAAATTATAATATGATTTCTAATTAAACTCAAAAACTTAATTTTTAAATTAAACGCTATGTGTTAGATGTTGATTTGACAATAAAATTTACAATTGAATTGTAATTAGAACAAATTGAACAAATTGAAAAAGTCTCTCTATACTATATAAGAAGATTGACAACAAATCTTATGTAATTGTGACTTGGAATTGGTAAAAGAAGACTAACAGCAGGTTTGACTCTGAAAACTTATTATTTTATGTACTCGTCATTGGATGAGAATAATATAATTTAATGGCAAAAACTTATCTCTTTTATTATTGTTTTAAAACTAACAACTAATAAGAACTTGACATGTCATAATTTTTTATTTTTTTAAATTTAAAGATATGTTTAGTTTATAATTTTTTTATGATACTTTTCTCCTAAAAGTCACCAATCCATCTTAAGATATAAAATGTTAAATATATTATATATTTTTTATCTTACAATATATTGTATTAAAATTATTATAAACATATCATAAAAAATTATCCACCAAATACATCCCTAAATATAAAAATTAAAAATTTTAAAATTATCACATATCAATTTTCTGTTGATCGTAGATCAATATGTGTTAGACAAGTTTTTTTTTATTTAATTACTGAATTTAACTCGATTGCATCTATTTAGAGCATCTTCAATGGATCAATTATCGTCTAGTTGGCAAAATAAGGGACCAAATTAATATTGGAATTAAAAAATAATAGTCTCTTATTTTGATGACGATGAAATAGAGTCTCTACGATAAGAGACTATCTCTTTTACCTTTTATCTTTGTTTCTTATTTACTAAGTCATTGGCTCAAATTTGTGAAAAAGGAAAAAGCTGCAAAACCCACAGTTGGGTAACCAATTTAAAAGCAAATATCATACATGTATTTTGTATTCTAGTCCTACACTAAATGAATAATAAAAGGAACAAATTTGTAAAAGGCAACTTTGTCTTCACTTCATGGTAATTCTGGTGACATTCTTTGGTAATTTCTGACTTCCGGCCTTGTATTGATCTCTTTGATATGAAGGCCCATTTTCTACCAGGAATCTTCAACATTTGATAGAGATACCTTTTGTCCAACAGTTGGTGTGCTCTATTTTGTAGTTACTTGCACCTCAAGTTAGTTCTTTCATAGCTTCTTTTTCAGAGACAATGATTCACAAAGCTTCCATTCCATTTCTAGTATCACTGAATATTCTCACAGACTAAGTTTTAAACTTTTAATCTAAATAAGTTTATAGTCTTTTTTTTTTTTTTCAATTGCTATGTAAAACTCAGAGACAAACTCAGGTCGAGCATACCATAATCCGATAAGTCACGCTTGATACACACGTGCATTTAGTTCTAACAATCCTATCAAAGATGACCATAATAGCTAACACCCTAAAAGTGCATAAATAAACAAAAGCCCAAATTCTCTAGTCTACAGTAGTAACAAGATTGTTTTGATTTGAAATGATTTTATTTTATTCATGATATAATTCTGTAATATATACACATACACCAACATAAGTTACAATTCTAATTAATCACAATATCCTAATATCAAGCCTATGCTGATATCGAGCCAACAAATACTCACAGGATAAGAATTAATTAAATACAAGATTGGATGAGTCGAATGTGATCAATTCGAATGGTTCATCTGATTTGTCTTTGTTGGGCTTTTAGGCCTGGTCTCTATTAGTAGAACCCTAACAACTATTAAGTCAAGAAAATTAGATTGCGTAACAAATTGAGGGTTCGATATGACGCGAATTCAGTGAAAGAATAAGAACCCTTAATCAATTTCCTCTAACAAGGAGATTTTACCTGTCAATTTTATGAATTACTAGACCGTGAGTTTCCCTGTTGCGCGCAAACCCTAGTTCTTTCTAACTGGAGTTTTGCTCTCAGGGTTATTTCTGTTGATTCTTTTTAACACTATCCCCAATCCTTTCGAATTGTTGGATTTGCTATTCCCTTTAAATGCAGCGTTTCCAACCAAATTTCCAATGATTCCATCGTTGATTCGGTTCGTTCCGTCAATTTCATTTAATTGGTTCGAGTTTCCTCAAACCTGTCTGTCAATTTCGTGTGTATTTCCTGTCGGGTCAATGTTTATGATCGAGCTAATCACGTTTCGGTGGATTGTTCGATCTTTTCCGTCATTTACGTTGATGTGGTTCAAGTTTCCTCGAAACCTTCCGTCAACTTCTTGTTTATTTCCCATTGGGTCAGTTTGTAAGATCGATTTAATCACGTTTCCGTTGATTGAATGACCTTTTCCGTCAATTTCTTTGATTTGACTCGTTTCCTCGAATCATTCCGTCAATTACCTTGTTGTTTGCACCGAGCCCCCCACAATTTTTCTTTGTAACACCAAGCTCCTTGGCGCTCATTTTTCCACCAATCAGAACTTTCTCATTTTTGAAATTGCACTCCACTTGTTTCTACCGCATTCTACTCAGCTCCTCATTTGTCTTTCTAAGATCACCAGAGTCCTTCTCAAGTTGTTTGTCCAGGATGTTTCCCAATTTCCCTAGCAACTTGTTTGTTACTTCATTCACCAGTTGTAACTTCAGATTAAATTTCTTCTTCTTGGATTTCCTTTTGATTCCAATTATGGCGATTAATTCTCTATGACCTCCAATGTAGCAAGGTTGCTGAACAACTACTTCCAACACAAGTTACTTGACATGCTTAGCTTTTTGATTTTGGAAATATTCTTGGGTGTCGAAGCATATAGGGAGGTCTTGGCCTTGGGCATGGAGCCTTGAACTCTCAGGCTTTTGTTCGCCGGGGCTATCGCTTTATTGTAGTTAATTGACACCTGTACGTAACTCTTTGCTCTCCCCGAACAACACCTTTACCATTAGGAGTCGAGAACTTTAGCATTTGATGATGGTAGGAGGGAATAGCCTGGAAGAGTGATATGATCGCCTCATCCGAAGATGACATTGTATGCCGACGACCCTTTTATGACGAGCCAAGTAACCATTTGGACAACGTGCCTGTCCCCTTCCTATAGGGTGACCGGGAGCTTGATGATGCCTTGCACCGGAATCACAATATGGTTGAGCCCATAAATGGGACCAGAATACGGTGTTAAGTGGTCAACTAAGAAATCCATCTATTTGAAAGCATTGTAATAGAAGATATCGATCGAGGTTACATCATCAACGAAGACCCTCTTTACCTTTGAAGTTGCCGACCATCATTGAGATGAGGAGGGAATCTTTATATGGGATTTTGATTCCTTTGAGGTCCACGTGCGAGAAGTGCCTTCGTTAAGGCGGCCTCAATAGAAAGAGTTTCCAAGAATGGTTCTCTGCGCATTTGTTAGATGTCTTGGTCCCCTCTGGTCTTCCAAAAATCATATGGATGACATCCCTTTTGGAGTCCGGCTATTACCCTGATGGTCATCTTTACGGCCTCTATCTCGGTCCTTAACCCATACCCTTTTCTGATGGTCATTGCGTTGATCGTCATCAAGCCAATTGTTGTTCTAGGAGTCTTTTCCTCCTTAGGGTGCCTGACCTTAGTATATTTATCAACTTTTCCCTTCTGAATGAGTTACTCTACATTGTCTTTTAATTGTCGACAATCATCCGTGTTGTGACCATGGTCCTTGTGAAAATTGCAGTATAGGTCCAAATTTTTACAGTTTGGTCTGGGTTTCATTGGTTTTTGTCTAGCAAAGGAAAGTCTCATAATCGACTGCCATTAGAATTCAGCTACATGATGTCTAATTTAGAATTTTGATATGCATTCAGCAATGAAAACATTTGCATGACAGTTTTATTACCAAAATTTATTAGACAGGACAACACGACCCTGCGTAAATGAACAAATATACCATACAAATCATGGATATGATACCAGGATGAAGAAAATCCAATAAAACCATGATACGTTTCTCTAAATTATGCTCTATTCTTTGGAACGTAAATAAAAATGCCACGACTTCAGACTGGAAATGCGTGTGAAAACTCGTCATTGAAAGGTCCAAACTTCATTCTTTGTGAGCCTCAGACCTTTGCGGCTGTTGGTTTCAAACAATCAACAGTGCACAATCCAACTGATCTAAACATATCTCCAAACCTGTCATCAGTGGTACCAAAAATCATCAGTCATGACACTGATAGTCATGTATGGTCAATAACATCCGCATAACAAATAAAGCTTATTAGTCCCGAGTTTTGTAATTTTCTTTTATTAATATAGTCTTAATAACTGACCGATCAAAGCTGTTTCGTGGCTTGTCTAGATGATCTGTGCTCTTTCTTCCCTTCGAAGGGAGATCGACGCTCTTTCTTGATTTTTCTCTTTGGTTAACGCTAGTTCTTTGTTTCTCTCTTTCAACGTTACTATCTAAGTTAGCCTTGACTTTTCTCTTTGTCCAGTCCTACTAGCTCGAGCTTTCTCCAATCGGCCTGATCCTGTGCTTATCCTCGACCTAGACGACTTTTGGTCTGTCGGAGGAGTTGTAATATGAAGGCATGGATGTTTTTCGATTGCTGAAATGAACTTCCCAAGATGCCTTAAGTACTCTGGATAGAGTTTCAAATTGCAATGGTTTCCTCCTTTAAGCCATAAAGGTTCGTATTTCTCCTTACAACGCTCCCAAAGCTGTTTTTCATGGGAAAACTCCACCACGTCATCTTCGGTCCCCTTAAAAAGCAAACACATATGTTGTAAATTAGGATTTAGTCGAACAAGTAGCTAGGCACAAATTGAGACTAACCTTCATTCACTCCTACTGAATTCTTTTGAGCAACATATAGATTAGACATTACTAATCAATTAACACTTTATATAAATAAATAAATAAAGACGTACTTACATGAATAACCAGAACTGGGCAATCGACAAGTGGAATTTTATCAATGTTCTGCAATGATTGAACTAGATAAAGATATGAAAGACGATAGTATTATCATATTCCGAGACTACATGATAAATTACCTCTGTCCCTGATTACTTTGTACAGGAAAAGTGACAAATAATCAGGGATAGAGGTATTAAACCAGAACTGGGCATTCAACAAGTGGAATTTTATCAATGATTGAACCAGATAAAGATATGAAAGACTATGGTATTATCATATTCCAATACTACATGATATATTCCCTCCGCCTCTGATCACTTTGTAAGGGAAAAGTGACAAATAATCAGAGATAGAGGTATTAATTATAATTTGAAAGCATTGGACAATCAAACCTTACAAATATCAAACCAGGAATGTCCTCTTGACAGGGTACATGACTCGGAGGCCATATAAGATAGGGCTGTGAAGAATAACAGCTCTCAATCTCGGCAAATGCGTAGCTAATTCCAGCATAGGACCGCTCCCGACTGACTGTCCGTACGGTATAACATCTTCCTGTTTTATACTATATTTCTCTTCAAGGCATTTATAAGCAGCCTCTATGTCTGCATAAGTGTCCTGCTCACTGGCCTATTTTTGTTATCATGCAGTTTTAGAAACATAATCATAAATTTTTATATTTAAATCAACTCAGATAACCAAAAACAGACATGCATGACTATTGCAAGCCGATGCCTTGGCAGCAAATTATAAATAAATTTTTTTAAAAAATTAGGTAAACATTTTATTGGAAAATGACAAAAAGGTGAACATTTGTAGTCGGATCGGAAACGGCTTTCGGTCCCAAAAGTTAATTACCTGTAATTAAGACTAAGTAAAACCGGATTTGGGATTCCCGGTCAAAGGGTAAGACCGGGTTTCCCATTCCCGGTCAAAGCCTTTGACCGGGTTTCTCATTCCCGGTTTTACCTTGAAACCGGGTTCGACGTCGCGCTTTGCCTAAATCGCGATTACGGAAAATCTAGGCCGAGTTAGAAAAATCTAAAGCTACCATCGTGTTCGTATCGTCGAAACGAGTCAAACGGTACCGAACTTGAAGCTCGACGTCGCCAGAATATCGTCGGCCCGATTTGATTAAATCGCGATTACGGAAAATCTAGGCCGAGTTAGAAAAATCTAAAGCTACCATCGTGTTCGTATCGTCGAAACGAGTCGAACGATACCAGACTTGAAGCTCGACGTCGCCAGAATCGACGAGAACGACGACGAGCAGAGGACGGCGTGACGAAGAGAGAGAAACGCGTCCTGAGGTTGAAGACGCGGTCGGACAGAATAGGTTCGGTCCGGTTCGGTTTTTTTAAACCAGTTTTAATGTCAAATTACCAGCGTACCCTTAATTGATGTTCAAAGACTGTTTTACCCTTCTATTTTTAAAATAATTACAGAAAAATTAACGCGTCAGATTTTTGGTCAAAGGCTACTTTTGTTATTTCGCAGTTTTTAAATCAGACCAGTTCGGTTCATTTAAAACCAGTTCGGTTCAGTACAGAACCGGTTCTCCCGAACCTAAACTCAGAACCAATCATTTATTTTTAAATCTTCCGAACCTAATAGAACCTAAAATATATGTTCCGAACCTACGAAATTTTTACAGTAATTACTTGTAATTATTTAGAAACAGATTATGTAAAAATATTATCAAAAACCGGTAATACCAATTCCGGTTTTACTTAAAACCGGAAACGCCGATCCCGGTTTTAACTAATTAATCACTTCCCTAATCACAATTAGTCGGACCGAAAACACGTTTCCGGTCCGACTATTGCATGTTCACCTCTCTCCGTAAAAGTACACAAAAGTACTGTACCCGATGCCTTGACACTCTACACCATTTTTCCTTGGTGATATTGATAATGACATTTCAGGCACAACCTTTTGTCAACTTACAATTCTCCGCTACTTTCACAAAGTTTGCAGATTGTTGCCTAGACTTTATAAACTAGTCAGTGGGCCTGTTCGAAAGTTCGTATTTTTAAAAATTAATAATTTAAATATATATTATATAATAATTATTTATATTAAACATTATTAAATCTATTAAAAAAAATTAATTTTATATCAGTTATTATTATTTTGATTTGATTTCAAAATATAGAATCCTATTAAATTTTTAAAAAAATTATTTTCAAAAATAATAAACATAATAAAAAGTAAAAGATATGTATCAAGATTTCATTATAAAATTTATAATTGCATCTAATTAATTTAATTGTTCCTATTGTTTGAAAAATAATATATGTCCATTTTAATTAAAAATGAAAAAATATATATATGTATAATAGATTTTTATGAGGAATAATAGTTTAAGGAAAAAATAAGAAAAAAATAATGTATATTATACTTTAATTAGGAATAATTTTTTTAATAATATGCCCGTTTGAAAAGGGAAAAAATAGAGTGTCCGTTTTAATTAGGAATAGAAAAAAAGAATATATGATTTTTAGTAGGAATTTTTTTTTTAAATAATAGACAGAAAATTGATTAGGAATAAAATTATTATATTAATAAAAAGTAATTGGTAGAATTTTATTAGGAATCCTTATGTTTTTCTTGTGTTTTGATTTCCTATTTACAATAGGAAAAAAGAATAATTGATTGACTTAAAATTATGAGTCGATTCCTAATTAAACTCAAAATTCTTATATACATGTATCAAATTACTATTCATTAATAAAACACCATGTGCCGAATGCTGATTTGACAATTAAAATTTACAATGAAATTGCAATTGAATTTGAACATTAAGATGAGATGAACATTAAGATGAAGACTAAGTTCGGTAAAAATATGAAACATTTGGCCAAGATCAGTTGCATTCCGATGAGAATAAAGAGTCAGTTTAGCATTATCATTGTGATTTCTGACAAACATAGCCACAATCTCACTCCCTCTTTTCGTCCTCAACTTTGAAACATCCACGTCACCTCTATGTTGTTGATTAATCTTCATCTTCCCTGTATTCTCTTCAACTGTTATACTATATGACGCCGGATTTGGTGGGAGAAAGGCGAACTTTGCCGCCATGGACGACGTCGTATTCCCCATTTATTAAAAGAATAATGTATTTTGGGAGGAGCAGAGTACTGATCAGGACATGACATGCAAACTGATCTATTATATAACCTAAGTTCTGGCTATGGAATGAAGATTATTATGGTTTTGGATGGATTTTGGTTTTAGACAGACAGAACATAACGTAACTTGACAAAGAGATTAGAGATGACAAATTAATGGGGATGATATTTATGTCGGTTTGTTAATTTAGAGCGATTTCCGCTGTTTTGTCATGTACACTTGTATCTAGGAATAAAATCAGGTTATTACTAGTTTTGAAATATATTATTTACTTAAATTATGGGTTTAAGAAGCCAAATAATTCTCCCTCCGAATGGAAATAGTTGTCTCATTTAATAAAATAATGTTTGTATCCAAGTACTTGTCATGGTAGTAAACTTGTTTCATTTCACCTCCTAATTTTTACCCTTATTATTATTTCTAATTCAGAGTTTCTAAAATCTTGATATAGCTCAAAGAGTAACAATTGGAATTAAAAATAAAATAAAAATCAGTCCAGCTATATTAAATGCACATTGTAAAGAAATTACCTAGAAAAAGTATGTTTAATATGTGAACTTTTGAGAGAACAGCCAAAATACATTTTGGTAAAGTTCAAATATTGCACTTTATTTTGACCATACGATAAAACTTTCTCACAAATTCAGTCATTTGTTTTTCTGGATTTTGACGTACGTCTCTAAGAAATTTCATGGGCAAATTTCAAAATTTGGCATCAAAATGAGGATATGGAAAATAAAAAATAATTAATCGGCTTCCAATGAAAAAGAGACATGGAAGTCAATAATTAATAAGTAGCTAATTAGATACTAATAAACATGAAATTGATCCTCAAAAAAAATAAACATGAAATTGGAATGAAAGATATTCAGTCAAAATGAACTATTACAAAGAAAAAGAGTAATGGTGTTGATAGTGTCCCGCATGCTGCAATAAATATTCAAACCTCGTGATTCAACAGCGAATCATCTCATACAGATAATTAAAATGAAAAAATTCAGCTGAGATATTATAATATTACATGAAAAGAACATGGGAGAAAATTCAGATGAGAGAAAAGGAGTAGGAGAAACCTGAGCAAAAAAAGAGCATCTTGAAAACTGGATGCGCTACTTTTGTGTACAGTAGCAGACGGAGGTGAACATCATGTAGTCCGATCGGTTTTTTCATTGCCGATCGAACTAAGCAGTACTTGGGAAAGTTAATTATGCTATGACCGGCATTGGTATTGCCGGTCTTGTACCAAATTATGCTATGACCGGCATTGATATTATCGGTCTTCTACCAAATTAAGCTTTGCCCTCTATATTTCAAGTGTTGGACCGGCAACTTCATTGCCTATGGAGGATTAATGTTAATTAATCAGTCCGACCGGCAATGAGAAAACCGGTCGGACTATAAATGTTCACCCCTTAATCCTTTCGTTTCAAAATGTTTACGTTTACATTTATAATTTTCCGCTTCAAAACTAAATGGAATTAGATGAGATGTAAATAGACTTAATTATCAAATTTGTCTTGATGAAGGACCATGAACCGTTAAAGATAAACGCACATAAATGTAAATTCAGTCATTGGAAAAGATGAAGGGACGTACGTGAATTAAATGTGAAATTAATAGAGGTTTTTATCATTATGAAGTTATTGTTTGCAAGTCCAACTTTCTCTGCAACCTTAGTCATAATATTCCTAATTCGAAAAATAATTGGCAAAACGGTCACCTCTCATCTATTTGATGTAATTCTACATAATTTAATTTAATATAAATTATGATTAGCCTAAAAAAAATTCTGATCTTTCTCCATCTTATATCACAAATTCTCAATTTTGGTGCTCTCTTTTTCTCGAGTGACAAACTTTCTCCATTTGAACTCCACTGATTCTTATTTCTTATTGATTTATGTGACGTAATATGAAGTATGATTTCTGCATACTGTATGTTGCTTATTTCAGTTTTGTTTATTCTCAAGTATTAATTGCAATTGGAGGTATTGTTCATGATCAAAATGTTGATGGGACATAACACTTGTGTTCGCCTTGGAGCTAACAAGAATGTAACGTTATCATGAATAGTTCGCAAGCTGAAGATTCATATATTGAAAGATCCTAAACATAAATTGTGCGCTTATGAATTCTATCTTAAGAAAAGCATACCAAGCCACTGTTAATATGAATATGTGAGTACACAGAGGTGTATGTTTACACAAATCTGTAAGTGTTGTCACTATTGATTGAATCTTAAAACATTAGACGGTCTAGATTTAGAGATCACTATTAGTTTATAAAGACGATTCAAACATTAGACGTGATATATATATGATTCAAACCCAGACCTAACCGGTCAAATCCAAAACCTAAATCAAGCCCGTCAAAAATCGGCTCACAAATTTCGGCCGTGATGAGACGGGTCTAGTAGTAACACGTGAAACTTTGCTGACGTGAACGAAACATGTGGCAATATTATTCGGGAAAACCTTAATCGGGATGGCCAGTGCAATAATCTAGCTTCAATTGTTTGAGAGGCTAACCTCTGTTTTTCCTAATTTTTTCCTCAAAACCATCCATTAGGAACATATAAGTTTTTTCTCTTGTAGACTAAAAACAGGCTATCAAATTCCAAACTACTTCTAGTATTGAAAATTAAAATAAAAAGAAAGTGATAAAAAGAGTGTTGGAATAGCGGTCCAAACGCCAATCATAACGTGATTAAGATATTTATTTTTTTAAAAAGTTATGAATTCCAATTTTGACGGAGAATTTTAAATGATAAATTTATCGTTGTTATATATATAAAAGAGCGGTCCAAACCGCAAACTCCAAACACATCAAAAATCTTTTCAGATCTTTGCCATTACTCCAAGCAAGCTTGAACAAAAATGCATATCGTTTTACTTGTATCATAATCATAAAAGATGGGCCAATTAATTTTCTTCTTTTTTTTGGGTCGCTCTTTTTATTTTTATTATTATATTTTTCTGACGTGTATATTAAGCAACCAACCAAAAACCACTCTTGATCAAAACGAAGGGCCATTTACCAGGGAGTAGTACTATTTAATTAGGAAGAAAAGAAAAAGAGAAAGCACGTGGTAGGTGCGTGATCGCCATGTTGGATTCGATTCTACTTTTATACTTATGTGATTCCGAGCACATTCACGGGTCTGCCTCATGTCACGTACTCTTTTTATAGTCCCCATAATATTAATAAACAAATGAAATAACGCAGAAGTCGGTGTGAATGTATGTGATAATAATACTATAATAATCCAAAATGTTATTTTTTTGACAGAAAATGTTATGTAATACAGTAAAATGTATGAATAATTAGAAAATTATCAGTAATCGACTAAAATAATGAGTTGTACATATATCTTTATTAACAAGATGGTGTATATAGTACCGTTCATTCCGTCCCAAATTAAAATAATATAATTTTTCTATTTTAAATTAAAAAAATTTTGATAAATTTAAGAAATGTTAGGATATAATTTTTTTATCCATTATATCCTTTGTACTAATTTCAACATTTTTTTCATACATTCTCCTCATGATCATGGGTTTGATTATTAGTTACCATTTAAAAATATTTTAATCTTTATAATCATAATTATATTTAAAAATGAATTTATGCGATATTTTTTTAATTGTGTGAAATCATAAATATTTAAATTTAATTTGGGATTGAAAAAGTATTATGTAATGAAGTGTTTTAATGAAGGATAATGATTTGAAAAATTAGATAAAATATATATTAATCTTATGAGATAATATTTAAATAGAAAATAAAATTATTACACAATATATAAAAGTGACCGAAATAAATTATTCTGTTACTATTGACCATTGACTAATTAGTAGTAGTACTACTACCGCTAACTTGGATTAATAAAAAATATTAAGGAGTACTAATCAAGAAAATATTATTGTAAATAAATATATATATATATATATATATTTCCTCCATTCTACAATAAGTGTCCAAAAATCACATTTTACACAAATAAAAAAATGATTGATTATATGTTATTTGATTAAATTATTCTTATATTTTATAATTCCAAAATCATTAAGACTTTTAATATTAGTAAAATTTTATTGCCTCATAGGAGTAATTTAGTAGACTACTGTAATACTAGTAGTGGGGAAGGTAAAGGAGATGATTAGAGTAAATTAGAGTACAGTTAGATTGGTCGTTATGAGCAGTCGTTTTTTTTTTTTTTAACAAGCAGTTGATCATTATTATTTTTTTGAGACGGAAGGAGCATTATTAAAAGTCGCTCCTTCCATTAATTTTGGATACCTCTCATATGCTCGGCACTACGTGCTATCATGCGAATGATTTCTGCACTTTATCTTTCCGAGTGCCTCTATATACATATGGTCAGGGGCTGATTCGGTTTGGTTTCGAGTAAAATCCAGCCGGATACAATTTAAATGTTTTGGTCGATTTTTAATTTCATAAGTCGAAAGAAAGGGTTGGTCAACGAACCGCTTAACACGTATATCATTTCATCATCACGTGTCATTTTATTATTTGTCCACGTGTCTTTTTAATCGCAATGCGACATTAAATGTTACGTCATCCAAAATTGCCACATGTTGCCATTTGATTCATCCATATTAGCATAAGTGTCATGTGACACTCAGACTCATCACATGAAGGGTTGAAATTTTTAAACCAGCTTTAAACAAGGTTTTGACGGGTCCAATTGGAATTTTGGATCTAAACGGATTTGACTGGTTCGGTCTGGATTTGATCCTTTCGACTCCGAATTACAAAAAATAATAACAATAATAATAAAAGTTTTAAAAAAAATTAAAAAAATTCTCAGTTAACTCTCTCCCTAATTCTTCAAAAGTAGGGACCTTTTGTTTTTTTATGATAAAAAAGGATTTTATAGCTTAATCGATCTGGGCAAGAAAATACAATGAAGATGGCAATCAACCATTCCTATTTATTTTTAGATTCGCGATTGAATGGACGAGGGAATTGTTATTTTTTCGAGTCTAAACAAAAGAGCAAGTAGGGACCTTTTGGTGATCAATACTCTCATTTTGGTAATAATCACTATGGAGTAACAAATAATCGCTCCATCTATCTTTTTTGTCAAGGTTGATATTTTGGTTACATATCCATTTTTTTTTATAGTACATATTCATTTTGTTTTGTATGTAAAATGTTTTTTTTTAAAAGACTTATATGTAAAATGTTAAAGTTGAGTTATTGTTGCTAATGCGTTAAAAAGAAACAATTTTTGTTTTCTCGTTTGCCGAGATCTCGTCTATGAGATCAAAACTTTAGCATCGAATTTAGCTTGTATTTTTGTTTAAGTATCGAGAGATTGTGTAATCATCTCGTCCATTACATAATCTTATAATATACTTAAAGTTATATTTACCAAACCTATTTACCAAAGCAACAATTTATCCAACCACCTTTCCATGTCAGCTATGTACCGAAATTAGATTCGGAAAAGACCAGAATCAGGTCCCTATACTTTGTATTTCAGACAAAATCGGCTACTAATCCGGTAATAAATGGGAGCGACATTTAAGTTCCATTTTGCCAAAAATTGCTCAAAATTAACTCCAATATTTAAGCCCCTTACATACAGGACATTGATGGAATAATGGAATGAGTTCCCTAATATATATAAAATGTCTGAAATATATATAACATGCCATCTATTTTCACTATATATATAGCTTTATTTTGGCCAGATTCGTTCGCTGAAATTTTTATTTTCATATCCTTTGTAAATCAACCTACTCGCCACTATTCATTATTATAGCTCCATAGAAATTGTTCTAATTCTTTTTTTTTTTTTTCTTAATGGTTGCATTTTTACGGATCTTAATATTCATGTTTGCTAATGCTCTGATTTTTCTTTTCAGGTTTATCGTTCAATATTGCATGGCAGAATGGTGAGCTTCTCAAACTTCATTGTAAGTTTTTTAATCTCTAGGAATTTGCAATTAGGATTTCCTACCCCTCTTTCGTTTCTCTGTTCTTCAGTGTTCTATTTTATGATGTTTTTTATGGAATTAATAAACAGTTATTTATTAAAGATTTGAAATTACAGAATTTTTTTTTGGGCATCATCATCGTCCATCATCAGTCAATTTAATATTATGTTAGGCAATGGTTTATTTGATCAAAACCCAAAAACTCATCATGAATTCCAGGTAAATAAACTAATGAGATCAATATCCCTATTAACCGGTAATCTATCTCTGTAAAATTTAATTACTAAAAACTAATGAAATACATCCAAATGGATTAAAGTATCCTATGTGCTATGAGTGAAATGCAAATTCCATTTTTTGGCCATTTATTCAGTCGATTTTGCTGCATAAAAGTGAAGGTCATTTTTTGGCCATTTATTTAGTGAAGGTCGTTCAAGATTTAATTCCGGACGAGAGGGTAGATGATTTACGGAAAATAAAGGAGTTACAGAGAATAAATTTAGAGCTTTAATGTAGATTTTAAAAATTTAATTGATTTTTTATTTTTCAACATGGAAGGATGAGTTAGACATATCAAATACTATTTGTATTTCTAAATATTTATATAAGTTTCCACCCAAAAATTTCTCTATTTTTTACTTCAATTATTTTACTTCAGGAAATTAATGCGTCTCATACTTTTGTAGGTAAATCAAGCAACACATTTGTTAATTATAATAAATTTATCGATTTAATTATCCATCATTCTTGAGCTTAAATTTTTCAAAAGATTTTACAATAATTTAACTTCTGTCATGTTGCTTTTGCAGGTTTTTTTTAAAAAAATAATTAGATTTCACGGGGAAGCTGAAAAAGGCGTTGAAGAAGAAGAAGAAATGCAATATATCAATTATAATTAGAAATAAAAACTAGATTAGTAAAAAAATAGTGTCTATCCTCCTTTTGTGTTAAAAACTAGATTAGTAAAAAATATATCAATTATAATTAGAAATAAAAATTATCGCAGATCAGCTTTTGTGTTATTATGTTAAAAATAATAAAATAAATAATTAAATGTTTTGTTTTAAATATGAAGTGTGGATAATGGTTAGGCACAAAATAATGTTGATTAATTAAAATATTAAGCAAACCACTAAATCTGGTCCTTACTTTTGTTAAAACTACCATCAAATGTGTGGTTTTGTATTTATTCATCATATCGGGCATCCCGATTATAATGATTCCCGGTTTTATTGCATAAAAACGATATCCATCGTAAGGTCAGGAGTTAATATTGACGCAGAATACTGATAGAATTGATTAGTTAATTTTTTCAATTCTAACAAACTAAAGGTATAAAATGCTTTCAAATAAATTTATTTACAAACTATATATATATACATATTTATTTGACTCGATAATTATATTGACATTTAACTCCATTCATTTAAATAGTTACTTCCTCTTGAAAAAAGGTCTAAATTTAAGAGTAGATATCATAAACATCATTCGATATGTCTTAAGTTTAGGGTTGGATTATAATTACAATTTTTCATATATAATCGAAAGTTCTATGAATGGTCTAACTACAAACCTTATGGTAATTTTCATCCAAAAAATATACAAAAAGTTAAAATAAAAATCTTCCATATATCATTCATTATGTTTCTTTCAAAATAGAATCATCATGATTTTTTTTATAATATTCTCACCATTCATTATACTTATAGATAAGAGAGAATATAAGAAAAAAATATATTATTAAATATATTAATTTTTTATTTTTTAATCATAATATATTAATTATGATCATGTAAGAAAAAAAAAAAAAGAAGCTTACCATTAGGAATGAACATGCTCAATTTTTTTCTCATAAAATTTAATTCTCATAATTTTATAACATAATAACTATAAATTTTGACAAAAACATTTGTGTGCGATAACAATAAACTTATAATAATATTCCATTTATTTTGAAATTAAATCACTAAATAAAATTTAATAAATAGTAAAATGAATTTAGAACGAGAATAAGAAATGAAAAACTAGAGTACCATATTTGTAACATTACTAAGGTAGTTATATATGTAATTTAATTGTACTTTTTGAATCACTCAACATTCATTCTTATTATCATGTAGTTTTGAGTCATGCGTTAGTTTAATTTATAAGAATGAAGAATCAATTGTGTTAGGAAAGATATCTCTAATTTACATATACCTTTTAAGTGTCTTTTTTCTAAGAGAAAATATATTTCCAATTTATAATCTGTGTAAGAAATATTTTTTAATTTAAGGCATCACACTTTTCGTTACAAACTAATTATCTATGTATTATAGTTCTCTAAAATTATAATTTTCAGTTACCGAGTTTACATTTGGGTTGCAATGAGCTAAGTTCTCTAATGTCAAGATTAATTAGTTATGGGTAATTTGAATTTGATATTTATTTCATGACATATTCATTAAGGTAGTAAAAATCGATTCCTACGTAGTAAAAATCGATTCCTACGTAGGAATCTGCGATGGGATGTGCGACGAGGAACGATATGAACGTTAAATTCCAATTTTTATTTTTAATTTATATTAAATATATATATGGAGAAGAATGATTGGAATAAATATTAAAAAGGTTTAAGGACTAAAATGAAAAAATTATAAAATCGAACAAAGATAACATATGAGATCATGTGTTCGACTTCTGGGGAGCGGACTTTGGGTGAGGTTATTGTATTATAAAAAAATAAAAAAGGAAATTATGATGGTTATCTTATATATAGTAAGCAACTTTATACTTGCGGGTCTCACGGGTCATCATATCAGTTTCACTAATATTAAGATTAATTAATTATGTTAGCGATAAAATATCCTATCATATCAATTTCATTAATGTTAAGATTAATTAATTATGTTAACGATAAAATGCCCTTACAAAATTTAAAATTGGACGAGAAATTATATCCAAAATGACATATGATTGACTATCCTTTTTTTTTTATGCTTAATCGATCAATTTTTAAGGGCATTTATGGGTGAGGATCAGAGTATCCTAATAAAAACGCATATATAAATTTCAAATTATAACATGGGTGACAGTTGGGATTTTATAAAGGATATAGGACGGGCGAATATATAATATGATCAATTATAAAATATAGTTGTACGTCCTTCCACGGGTTGGTTCTCTAGCATTCTTGAATTATCCAAAAAATCGTCAAATTTTAATTAATGAACAAGATTATGATGCCTATCATAATATATATATATATATATATCTTAAATTTATCGTCATATATTATTTAACAACCTAAAATTCTTGATTGCTGATCAAATATACGATTCAAAATGATCTTATTGCATATTTGTAATTCCCTAAAATCACGTTGTTAATTTCAAATAAAAAAAATCACGTTGTTATGTTAATTGTTGGCAAATGTGCTACGATACTTAGTATGAAGAATAATATAATAGATTTTTTTGAATAATAAGTAAGTATTGTAGTTTTAATTATAAATTTTGTATCATACAAATTAAAAGATATCAATAATAAAAATAACTCGTGTGTCCCACGGATTGTTACACTAATTAATTTTAAAAATAATTGGTAAAAATGATTACCACATTCTCTTTGATTCGTAGCCTCTCTTAATATAGAATGAATATCCATGGTTTTTTTTTGTGTTAGAATATCCATGGTTAAGATAAAAAAAGAAGGGTTTATTTTTTTATCTAAAACATTACATAAATAATAAAAGAAATAATAATAATAATAATAAGTAAACTAACATAGAATTGGGATATGAGGACCTAATGATTATCGGGATGAAATATCAAGAAGATTATTTTAATATAGTCAAAAAATAAAAAAACCGCCACGTGCCACATTTAGTCATTTAGATTTTTTATTTTTTTAAATTAGTCACTTAGATTGTGCTGTTATGATTTTTTTTTGTTATAGCATACTATATAAAATATATTTAGATGAAAAGCATAATAAAATATTTTGTTTCTGTAATGGGAGAGAGATTGTAGGAGGCTATATTAATATAACACAGCTCTGATTTTGATTTATACACAAAACACAAAGCAAAACCACAGAAGAAGGGAAAGAAAAATGATGGGTAGGTGGTGATTGATGCAAGTTTATGTTTTTCTTAATTGAGTTTTTAGTTTTTCCAGTATTCTTGTGGATTCTAAATAATGAGTTAGTCAAGGTTTTGGGTTTTGCTCTGGTTTTCGTGCTCTGAATCTTTTTCTGTATGGCTGAAGAATCTGCCTTACTTTTCAATCACCAGTTAGTTAACTTGGTATCTATGGTCTCACTCTTTCTGTGTCTATCTGCTTTGGGATTGGTTGCTGTAATAATTCTATGTCACTGTCATTCGTTTGTTCTTTGTTTGATTGGTTTAATTATGCTGACTTGCTTTCTTATTTGGGTAGAAGTCAACATGAGCTTTTCACATGGCATGGATGATGAATATGAGAAACTCATCAGGCGAATGAACCCACCCAGGTAATTTTCACTAATATTTGTCATCATATGGAGTAGTAATTAACAATAGTTTTATCTGAAGTGATTTGAGAACTGAAATGATCCTTTTTTCCAGCATTGTGATTGATAATAACTCTTCCCAGAATGCAACTATTATAAAGGTACAGTGCACATCATCACATTTTGGCTTTGGTAGAGAAGAAGAACCTTTCATTTTGATGCTTATTATTACATTTTTTGCTAGTTATTGCAGGTAGGCAGTGTTAACAGACAAGGAATCCTTCTCGAGGTCGTACAATTCCTTACAGATCTGAATCTTATCATTAGAAAAGCCTACATATCATCTGATGGTGGTTGGTTCATGGATGGTAAGATCTTATTTGAAGATGTGGTTGATGCTTTTCTGAAATAGAAATATGACTGATATGTTTTTCATTCAAATGCCAGTTTTTAATGTTACTGATCAAGATGGCAACAAACTCACTGATGACGTAATAGATTATATTGAAAAGGTGAGCTTAAAAACGGAAGTGAATTGTTCTAGTTAGTATGTTATTTTTTTTAGACTAGTTTAACAACATTGTCCTATTTGTTTTACGGTTTGAAAGACTTAAGGCTACTAGGAGCAGCGATTTTCTTTGAACCCATCTGATTGTGTCTCTGTCGTCAGTCCCTTGAGCAGGAACTATGCTTTCTGTCTTCGATGGGATCTGTCGGACTCAAGCCGACAATGGACTGTACACTAATTGAATTAACTGGAAGTGATCGGCCAGGACTACTCTCGGAATTGAGTGCCATCCTCACTGACTTCAAATGTAATGTGGTCAGTGCCCAAGTGTGGACTCATAACACAAGAGCAGCAGCCGTAATGCAAGTGACCGATGAGGAAACCGGTTCTTCAATCACTGATCCTGAGAGGCTAACCAAGATTAAGAAACTTCTCAGCAATGTGCTGAGGGGAAGGAATTCATCTAGGGGAGCTAAGACTGTCTTCTGTCATGAGATCACCCACACTGAGAGAAGGCTTCACCAGATGATGTTTGCAGATAGGGATTACGAGCGAACAGAAGACGGTAATGTGGTTGACGAGGAAAGGCCTAATGTGGAAGTTGTTAATTGTTATGATAAAGACTACTCAGTGGTCACTATTAGGAGTAAAGATAGGCCTAAACTTTTGTTTGACACGGTTTTCACTTTAACGGACTTGGGATATGTGGTTTTTCATGCTAATATTGATGCTGAAGGGCCAGAAGCTTACCAGGTTTTCTTTCTATCTCCAAATGTTCCTGCTAGATATAGTGATTGAACTTCCATATCTGTAGTCTGATTAATCTTGTTTCATTGGTTTTTTTTTCCTTCTACCTTAGGAATATTACATCAGACATACCGATGGGTCACCATTGAAATCAGATCCAGAGAGAGAAAGGGTGATGCAATGTCTTGAAGCTGCTATCGAGAGAAGAGTATCTGAGGTTAGTCCAAATCCAATAATGCTTTTAACAGAATTTGCCCTTGCATGCTAAAACGTTTTTCCCGGATAGCACTGGTTAACAAACCAATTGAATTAATATAGTGATAGTTGTTAAACATCTTTTATGTGCATTCGATACACCTTATTAAAATAATATGGTGGGCGACTTGTAATTAAGAAAGTACTAGAGTGGTCAAAGAAATCCTGCTGTAGGACTCATTCTAATAATATACTGGTATATTTGCATCTATATCAGGGTTTAAAGCTAGAATTGTGCACTACCGACAGAGTTGGGTTGTTATCGGCCGTGACTCGCATCTTTCGGGAAAATAGCCTCACAGTGACTAGAGCTGAAGTGACAACAAAAGCAGAAAAGGCCGTGAATACATTTTATGTTCGAGATGCGTCAGGATATCCTGTGGATGCAAAGACGATAGATTCCATCCGGCAGGTAATTGGTCAGAAAATACTCAAAGTGAAGGGAAGATCAGAAGAGCTCAAGCCAGCCGAGGAGTCTTCGACCAGGTTCCTTTTCGGTGGTCTCTTCAAGTCTAGATCTTTCGTTAACTTTGCTTCATATTCATGAAGATTATGAAAACTAAGCTCCAACCCAACAATGTACATTTCATCCCTTCAAATCCATTTTCCAGTACTAACATCTACGAAACGGCCGGGAAAGTTTCAAGTGCTTGTAGATACGTACCCTCCAGCATTCTCTCTGTTTTAACCTTCATTTTATTCAACGTGTTGTTGGATCCATTCCTCAGTAGCAAAATGAAAAGGGGAATTCTTAAATCATGTAATGGACTCTTAGAAATCAGTCTGTATATAAGTTGTTCCTAGGATTTTTTTTTTCATTAATTTTTGTAGCAGTTTTATTTTTTTCGTTCATTCTTCTATTAACTTTTTGGACTCCAAATCTATTTTCATTGATTGATTATATAATCTGGATCTGGTCCCTATTACAAGTAGCATACATGGTCCCCATCGCAGTATTGCTGTTGGATACTAGAGTGAACAAGACAAGAGTCAGAACTCTTTACCTGCAAATCGATCCCCTTCTAGTGGGTTTACGATGGACCATTCTAGTATTATGGAAAGCAAGTTTCCTTTGTCTAACAGTTTCCTTTTATACATGTCATATTATTTTAACATGTCATGTGTCCCTTATGTGAGATCACTAGGCATAGTTAACGGAAAGAATGTGACACCTATCCAATATTCGACGAAAGGTATTCTTTTTGTTAGGAAAATTAATGGAATGATAGCTGTTTGTTAGAAAATCGATACCAACTTGTTATTTAAATTCAGTTCGAAGTACTAAAAATGCTGTTATCCTCTATCTTGATGAACGGTTGTGGTTGCTCTCAGGGTGTTGGAGAAATGAAATTGCCGGGCATGTCAGAAAAAAAGAAATAGACGGAAAATTAAATGGGGTCCTCAGACCTGTTTTTACTAAACACAGGGAGCCCGGACCATATTGTTGCAATATAGGGATCTCTGAACGAGTTTTTTCTTAATATAGGGACTTTAAAACTCGGAAAAGAAAAGAAACAAACAAACAAACAAAAACTGTTGTTCGTAGTCATAGCTGTTCATTGGAGCTGAAGAAGTGACGGGAGGGATGAGAATTAGCTCATCAGTGTTTACAATATCTCATACTCCATTCTTGTTTTCAAAGCAACATAAACTACGCTGTTGCTCTTCCTTTGGGATTGCCTTCGATATTGACGGCGTCATTCTCCGGGGTCGTGTTCCTGTCGGTGGTTCTCCTCAAGCTTTGGCTAGATTGTTCGACCACTTTGGTAACGTTAATTTTATGAAAAGAAGCTTATATAATTTTTATTATTGTCCTTTTATGGCTAATGAATAATGTGGTGTAATTCTGCCTCTTCACAGGTGCTTTGAAAATTCCGTTCTTATTCTTAACGAACGGTGAGCTGTATAACGTTATAATTCCTAAGCTGGAGGGTAGCTTCAATTGTTTCTTGAAGCTACCCTTCAGCTTTCTGTGAGCTATAAAATGGAAAGATACGTAGCAGATATTTGACAGACTGTGTGTTGACCATTGTTGTCTGCTATGCTACTCTAGTATTTTCGTAGGAAATAAAAGTAGAAGGATTTTGGTCTGTATTTTACGCTGTTTAATGTGTTGTGCAAACTTTAACATATTCTTTTTAACTCGTTATTTTACTAGAAATTAACTACTTTCATTGCATTTGAAAAGGGGGTGGCATCCCAGAAACCAGACGAGCTTCAGAGTTAAGTGAACTTCTACAAGTAAATATTTTGCCGTTGCAGGTAATGTTTTTCTCTTTTCACTCATAGAATGGTAAGAAAGACTTAGGATCATCTTTTCATGTCATTATTTCAATGCAGGTTGTACAAGGTCACTCACCTTTCAAGAATTTGTTGACAGAGTAAATTTCTAGCCACTTGTGTACATGCTTCGTCACATTATTTCTGTTCAATTTCGCTCATTTAATTGATCAACTTGTTCTAAATTCTTCTGTCCAAATACCTATTGTGCAATGCATTAACCTGCCAATCATAAACTTTAGGAAATAACCATGTAAACAAATCAACCTTTTCTTTATTGTGAGAAATTGCTGAATATAGTTTTTAGGAATCCTTATCATCCTCAAGCTGTAAACATACAAAGCATCAGCCTGTTTTAGCCCTGGAACGGCGCCAGCCTGAGATTTTGTATGTCGACTAAGCTCGATGAAGAAGCTTGAAGAAAATAGAGTTGGATTTGAGTTGTACGAGAGAAATATGGAATCATTGTGCTAGTGAATCATTGTGCTTGTGCTCATGAAAATATGGAATCTTCTAAGATCACTCATGAAGGAACAAATCAAGTCATGGAAGATAAAATAAGCATGCATAATTGCATACTCACAAATATGAATTGTTTAAAATGTCATCTCATGAATGATTCTATCTGAACTATTGGGATTTTTCTTCAGATTTGAGAATGAACTCATTATTGTCACTGGAAAAGGGGAACCTGCAGCAGTAATGTCTGAATATGGTTTCAAGTAAGACTCAGCTATTTATACCGTTGACAGTATTTCCTGACTATTCTCGTTTTCCGGTAACGTGAACATGTCTTTTACGTAAACCTGTTTTTATTGGCAGGAGAGTTCTCTCCATGGATGAATATAGCTCTTACTTCAAAGACATTGATCCTGTATCTCAGTACAAAGCATGGATGCCTAAGGATGTGGTTAGTAGAAATAGCAGCTCTACACCAAAATATAATGTCTTCTCTGAGAGAGTTAAGGCAGCATTTGTAGCTAGTGATCCTGTAGACTGGGGCAGGGACATTCAGGTATTATCTAACTTAAATATTTAATAACAGTTAACAATTTGATTCAAAAGTACATTTAGAAGTCAATGCCTTATTTTATGTGTATTTTATTGTCTTCTCAGTTAACTATGAATTGAAAAATCAAAATTAATTTTCACTTTCCAGGAAATTGCAATATTTTTCAATGAACAAAACTTTTATATGAGACTCCACTAAAAATGCAAAGTTATGCCAACAATAGAGATTGATTGTAGTGAAATAACTATATTTCTTAGTATTTTGCGGTGCAAGAATAATGGTGATAATAAAAAGGCAACAGATAATTTTTTTCCCTTCTTTCACTAACTTATAATGCATGTTTAATATATAAATTGGGTCATACCATTGAAGATTAAACTCATGTTTTGCAATAGGTTCTGTGTGACGTCTTAAGATCTGGAGGCCTTCCTGGACAAGTAAACGGACTTCAGCCTTCCTTGTATTTTGCTGCTGATGATCTTGAATACCAGGTTGGTTATTTTTCTTGGTCAAGGTTACATCTTAAGGAAAAAATGGTACCTCTTATGTAAAACACATTCATCTTTGTGGGCATGTCATGTATAATGATGCAGGTAAAGTCTAAACTACATTGTAATTTTCATCTTACTCTAACCTTGGTGTGTTCTTTGCATTTATGAAAACAGGATTTGGTTGTGTGTTACTTTTCACTTATTATTTGATGCCAATGTTTGTAATGGCTAAGACACGCTGATGGTGTCACCTTAAGCTTCATAGTTGTCACAATATATCAGCAACTTGTAATAGTTCTTACTACAAAGACTCGAACAAAAATGATGAAGCTTTAATCAAACAATTGGGGTCTTCAATCACGGACCCATATTTGGGAATCAATTTTGTTTCGGGCTACAATTACAATAAACTTGAATGAGTTCCCTTTTAATGAAATTTGCCATGCCACTTGATATCAAAAGTGCTTTTTGTACGTCTGTACTAGATTAGTTGCTTATCATATTTGGTCCTCGCGATTACTCCATTTTCATTTTCAGGGTCATTAGAATTGATGGAAAGACGTCTTGGAATTATGATGGGGGCACAGAAATGATTGCTGATAGATTAACTGAATATTTCAGGCTTCATTCTCATCTAAACGTCTTGGGATCGGAGCTTTCAGAATGGCATTGGAATGCATTTTCAATAGGTGAGGTTGGCCTATTTTTAGGCTGTCATCTACTAGGTTTATTGCTTTTATGTATCTTTATGTTAAGAATTTTTGCTGTCTTCATGGATTAGCTTGCAGTACTCATCTTGCGCTGAACTCTATTTTTTTTTAAAAAAATCTATACTTCCTGTTAATAGTTTCATTAGGAGGCTATAACCAGGTCCTTGTCGTTCAATTTGTTCTAAAACCCCAAGCCGAGGTTTCTAACGTCCATTTTAAAAATAACTCTGAAGTTGTTCATGTATCTAACACAAAATGTACCACCAGGTTATCTGAGCGAGACATTTGAAATACTCATCTACTGCATAATCAACTAAGAAGTTAGAAATCATAATGTTTGCCAATTCTTGCAGAATCCACACTGATGCTTTGGAATACACAATTTATGGGAAGCCAAATCCATTTGTATTTAAGAATGCTGAGAAAATTCTTTATGAAATTTTGTTATCTCATTGCGTTCATAATTTGAAGCCTAACGATGTCCCTGGGTCTCATTGTTTTAAAACCCTGTATATGATCGGGGATAATCCTGCAGTTGACATCCATGGTGCTAAACAGGTAGATTAGATTTGTCTTTTGATCAGTTTTTTTCACTTTCTTTTTTCTTTCTCTCTAGATTACAAAGGGATTTAAGATGATTAAAAGTCCTAACATTAAAGTATTCCAGGCAGGGGATCCTTGGTTTTCAATCTTGACACGAACCGGTGTTTTTCGAGGAGAAGAAAATAATCACCCAGAGTTCCCAGCAGATTTGGCAAGTTGAATAACCATACTTTTAACATATTTATGTTAGTAAACACTAAACAAAATCATTAATGGAGCACATCTCTATTTTGGACAGGTGGTTGATACAGTTGAGGACGCAGTTGACTATATATTCAAAAGAGAGTGTCTCCTACTGTCATGAGGAATCTCACCACCAAGAAGAATCAGGTGATAGCAAAAAGAAGAAGAAAGAGTTGGTTAAATCTGTTGTAACGAATATATCGAGAGAGAAAAATTTGATTTCCGATTGTGAGTTTGTGACAATATCAGTTTCAGACATTTGCTTTCGGGACTTAGTTTTATCAGAAAGAAAAATTTCAGGAACAAAAACTAATTAAACAACATTCAGATAGGTCGTCGTTGGTTTGTCAACAACCAAAAACGCAGATCATGTTCTGTGCCAAACGTGAGAGATAACTTGTCTTGAATCAAATTATTAAATTGATCTTGATAAAAAGCTACTATTTTCGTCCCTAATTAATCATCACGTTTCTTATGCAATTTACATAAAAAATATGCAATTAATTAGAAACGAAGGAAGTAGCTGTTATTGAACACAAAATATATGTATGGAAGTAACATTCGATAACATCTAATTTCATGTATCTCTTGTAACATACAATATGACTTAGAGCTTCATTTCATTTATTATGTTCACTAAATGAAGTGAAATCAATGTGATCTTGAAAATCCATATTAACCAGCCAAGTGGTTGTTATTGTGGGGAGAACTTTCCCTTATTCTAATTAGAACGTGGTTTAATAGTTAAGTTTTTTTTTTTTAAGTAATCTAAATTACTATTATTGAGTATCATGGTCCATGTGGTAAATTTTTATTTAAAGAGATAAACCCATATTTAGGATTTTCATTGCAACCTTAAAATAATGCTACTTTAGTTCATTGGACACTAAACTGTAACGATTGAACCATTTTTAACGATTGAACCAATGCCTATTATTCATCAAAAAAATTGCCTATCAGCTGAGTAGACACAATTCTTAATTTTTAAAAATTGCTTGGATAAATATGTAGTCCAAACCGATGAATAAAAAATATAAAAAAACGATTGAATTTAAAAAGAAAAGAAAAACCTACTTGTTAATAAGATGAAATTGTCATATTCGAAATCAAATTTCAGGCTTAGGATGCAATTCCATACACACAGTGATATGTCCAGCGAATCTACAAGCACCATCCACCAGCCTTGCTAAGTCGAATCGTCGTTTCATTTTGCACGACCGAGTCGGTAAAGGAATCCGAGCTCTGCCGACAACGACAACTCCACTGGATGTTCCTGGACCCGAGTCGCTCTTGGACATCATACGGAGAACTTCCAAATACAAGTAGGTTCCATTTAAATACTGGTTCCGATGTTAAAAGTATAGCATTGGTTATATTCAGGTTCATGACTAAAAATTTCTCCATTGAAATCGAGAGTAGATATAACTTTGTATCTCGACTTTGGAAAATATTCAAGATTCTGATCCAAGACTTGAACACCGACGATAGAATAAGCAAATTCAGCATCGCATCTTTCCGATCGCATTTTTTACTGACCATGATCAATAGACCATCAGATCCTCCGAATTTCATCGATAGGATCGTACGTGTTGGCTAGGGTAGCTGTACAAGTATAATATATCAGAATAAAAGATAAGAAAACAGAAATCATAAAATGAACAAAAGTGGTTTACCTTGAATTGAATAAATACAAATTACTCAAATAGGGTCTTTTGTCACTGAGCAACAATTTTGTTTAGAGTTAATACATATAATAGATTTATTTATAACTATTTCCGTCCCAAAATAGATGTAAATTTTTCAATACAATTTGCATATAAAAATTTGTATCTATTTTGGGACGGAGGTTGTATTATTTTTAATGGTCAATACATATACAATTTATAGGAGTTTAATTTTTTTAATATTATATATAGGAGTTTGTGTTAAAAGGAAACTCGAATATATATATAAAATATATTTTTGATAATGTAAGGAAACTCGAATATGAAGTCTTAAATGATATAGTCGTTTTGATGTACACAAATTATAGTCTGCCACAATATTTTTCCCTAAATAAGCCTACCAAAATATGAAAACTTTTCTAAAAAATAACAATACTAATAAAATTATTATTATTATATGAAAGCTAAGGAGTAAGGACAGATAACAATTTTTTTCAAAAAAATCTACTCTGATCCAGCGATAATTAATTCTATCTTTATATATATATATATATATATTTAAAAAAATATAGGATAAATTTTATTTATTAATTGTAATTTTTTTGATTAAGTTTATTAATTTTAATTTTACTTGATGATAAAATTTTATTTGTATATACTTCCTCCGTCCCAAAATAGATATAAATTTTTCAATATAAATTATATGTAAAAGTTTGTATCTATTTTAGGACGGAAGTAATATTTGATTAAATTGGATAATATCTTATATAGCAAAATTGTCGGAAAAAATTTTAGTTGCATAAGGTATAATCACACTCTTATCCATGTCTAAAGCCATAAAAAGAGTTGAAGTCGGAAAAGAAAAAGTTGAAAGAGAATGGAGCCGAGTTTGATATTGACTCGATTCGACTCGTTTAATGAGTGTTCATTTATAAACGACTCGTTAGAAATAGAAAATTGGGATCAGTTTGTAAATAATCTCGTTTCTAGAAATTAACAGAGAAAATCCAAAAATTTATATTTAAATTGCCTCACAAATCTCACTAATTAACATTCCCTACTCTCTCAAAATATGTTTTTAACGTATTGACTTAGAGAATAAATTGAAAGAAAAAATATAATATATTTTGATCTAAATTAGATATGAAAATCATTTTTTTTGAGAAAACTAAAAAATCGAAAAAACATTGAAAGACGGAAGAAGTAGTTAATCTAGATATAGCAACCTTAATATATATAATAATTCATTGACCTTTATTATTTATGAATTGAAATTTAGAGTTATACAATTTTCATTAATTTAACATAGAATTATAGCTCAATAAAAATATAACTTATTAAAAATGTTTATTAATTAAATTTCACTTTCAATATAAAATTATAGTCATAAGTATAATTATTATTCAATTATAATTTGATAATATTAACTATCAATGTATTTTAATTATTATTCAACTATAAATTATAATTAATTTTTTTATTAATTAGGTAGAAGTTTTATAAACCAAGTATACAATTTAAAACTAATAAAAAATTCTAGTGTAACAAGCTGCATTATTTTATTGCCAACAATCTAACCAATCATAAAATCGTCCCCTTTTCTTATATAGCAAGGACATTTTAACTGAATTTTCGATAGCATCAATTAAATTATAATTAATTTTTTTATTAATTAGGTAGAAGTTTTATAAATCAAGTATACAACTTAAAATTAATAAAAAAAATTAGTGTAACAAACTCATTGCCAACAATCTAACCAATCATAAAATCGTCCCCTTTTCTTATATAGCAAGGACATTTTAACTGAATTTTTGACAGCATCAATTATTTTAAAATGATTACAAGTCTCTCTTTGAAAAATAACATTATTTCTCTCCTGCCATATATAATACACTATGGTAAGGAAAGCCTACCGCCGTATGATAGAATTGAGTGTTAAGCTAGAATGATGTATTTTATTCAATAGCGAGATACTTCTTTATATAATACAATTATAATACCTAACTAGTTAAGGATTATATCTAATGTAAATTCTAATATAGATAGGAATAGGATAATACAACAATTGAGACATGAATTAGTGAATTGAATTGGGTTTAGTGAATGTTGATTTGAGCTGAAACCCATATGCTATTACCGTATACATGCCAAAACCGATTTGCTCAACTGCTTTCTTAGTGAACCATCCTACTTTCCTTCTCCAAAGCACCGACTTCCTATAAATTCTGGCCCTACTCATTGCATCTTCCCGAACCAGTTGAGTAAAAGGACAAGTACAAAATAAATGTGTTACAGTTTCCACACCGGATTGACGTAGTGGGCATTGATTTGTTTTACAAACATCCCACCTATGCAAATTTTCTCTCACAGCCAATCGATTTTTGATAGTAAGCCATAAAATTAAACTATGTTTGGGCACATTGCCTGATTTCCAAACCAAACAGAACCAGTCTACCTTATTATTCCTTCTTCTAATGGCATTGAACCCAAAAGAGATACTATATTTACCTCATGGATCAGCTACCCATACAATTTTATCCGACACTTGCTCATCACACGGAATGCTTCTTACCATGTCCCAAGCAACGCTAATGTCTTCTGAAATCGACTCTGGTAATCTTCATGTGCTAGCTCTCCTCACTTCTCTGACTAAAGCATTTCATTTCACATCCGCATCCTGAAAAGTAACTGAAAGAAATAAATCTTTTAGAGTTTTACCTTGTATCCACGGATCATACCAAAAGCCGAAGCACTGCTCTCCCCAACTGGTAGCTATAGAACACTTTGAAAGTATCCCTTAGCTTTAACAAGTTCCCTCAGGCTACAATCAGGTGGACATCGAACTTTGCGATAAGACAAACGACTCAATTATAAATTATAATTATTATCTTATTAATTATTATTATTTTGAGAGGAAAGTGATAAATAATGGGTTAATTCTAAAGACAAAATGGTAATTGTCTAAAATTAATGGTCAAAATAATGGTCAATTAACGGAAAATTTAACAGAGAGGGAATCATATATTATTTTATAAAATTAAGGGGGTTAAATTAATTTTAAAACTAAGAAGAGGTGATCATATATTAAAGCGTACCTTAGGGGGTTAAAATATTCCACCATTTTTAAACACTCTTTAAAAATTCAATAATTAATAAATTATTACGTCTAAAATAAATTACCGAAATACCCTGATGCTCGAGAACGGTTCGGTTAGACTCGAGATTTGCTTTCTAAATGACCTTTCTAAACGAACATATTTGATCTCTGACTCGCTAACTAAACGAACCTCAAACGCTTGTTTATTGAACCGTTCGATAGTTTTGAGCTCGTTTACCTTACCCATTACTATGTTTTATTGATGATTTAATAGAATATATTTAATTTGTTAATTAAGTTTATAGAAAAAGTTTACGATTTATGTATAACTAGTCATTAAGTCTGTCTATTGGATGAATTTATTATGTATAAAAATAGATGATATTTTATATTTAATTTGAAATACTATTTTATTGCTATATTATAATTCCAGTTAAAGTCTACAATTTTATTTATAAATATTTAAAATAAATATAACTAAAAAAAACACTAAAATAAGAACACTTTTTAAAACTTTATTTAATTGGATATTTAAAATACAAAAAATAAAGAGAGACTATATGTAATCATCTTATTATATGTACCTCACATTAAACAAAATATACCTCACATTAATTTTTTTTTTTAAAAGTTCTAACTATAAAATCGAACTTTTCAATAGTATGAGATGTATTTATATATATGTCCGTTTTAATTATGAAGAATGTAAATGAGAAAATAGAATTTATTGAGATTTTGATTAGAAATAAGAATTTAATTAAAAAGTTGAAAAAAATATTATGGAATATAAAATATACTTGAATTATTAGAAAATGTAGTATGTGATTAGAATAAATTAAATAGTTATTCTTATTATAGAGTATACTAGAATTATTAGAAAGATAATAAAGTTGTGAATTTATTTATTATTTTATTAATTTAAGATTCCAGTTCCACTATACTTAATTTTTAAAGCGAAATTATAAGACGATCACCACACCAGAAAACAAAGAAAGTTCCCCTTAATCGCTACCGTTCATCTTTCTTTCCGCAACCGAAATCCCGTTAAGTCACAATCGTCAATCATCATTTCTCTGCATTAACAGTCTTTGGCTCTCGTCTCGCTCGTTCTTGGTTGGATAACAAACACACCGATGCACTCAGTCAGTGTCTCCCGATCTCTCGCAGATCAGATCTTCCTCTTTTCCATTTCTTAATCTTTCACTGCTTTCTGTTCCGATAAATTCCCATTTCAATCGAAAACTTCCGATTTGATTTGATCGATTTTCACGTTTCGTCTTGAGCTGCTCAATCAAGACTCTGTTTCTTGATCGATAATTCTCAAGGTAAATCTGCAAAACCCTTATCTCCGTCTTTAATTATTATCGACTATGGAAGTTGGACGTTTTTTCTAATTTGGGTTGGATTGAACAGTGAATTGAATTGCGATGGAGAAGTCACCAAAGCTAAATAAAGCAAACAACTCCACCAAAGATATGATTTGGGATTTGGATACAGCAATTGGTTGTGTGATGCCCTACATACGCGACCCCAAAGACCGTGACGCTGCCTCCTTAGTCTGCAAGACCTGGTACGAGCTCGATTCGCTTACTCGTAAACATGTAACAATTGCCTTATGCTACACGACGACTCCCCAGCGCCTGCGCCAGCGCTTCCCAAACTTGAAGTCCCTGAAGCTCAAAGGGAAGCCGCGAGCTGCTATGTTCAATTTGATTCCAGAGGACTGGGGTGGATACGTAACTCCATGGATCAACGTGATCTCCAAATCGTTTAAATCATTGAGGTCCTTGCACTTTAGGAGGATGATTGTGAAAGATGAAGATCTTAAACTGTTAGCGAGGACACACGGCAATGTTTTGAAGCATTTGAGGCTTGACAAGTGCTCTGGGTTCTCAACAGATGGGCTATTGCACGTTGCTCAATCTTGCAGGTGATTTTGTTTTTCCTTTGGGTTCTCAACAGATGGCCTTATTGCTCAATTAGGCAATGTTCAGTGTTTAGCCGCTTGTTTGATTGCAAATGCATGGCTTCTTTTGATCCACTTGTCATTGTTAAATCTTGCATGTCTATTAATATGGGGGATTTAGGTTATTCTGTGTTAGTGGAAGTTTATTTACCAATCTCGACACTTTTTGGCGTAATTTGGAATTTTCTTTCTTTCCACCGCCTGAATTTGTGTATTGTGGGAATGCTACTGCTGAATTTGTTTTAGTTGACTGAACCTATCCTCTTGAGTTGGAATATTGGAAGTCTTGCACTCAATACACCCCCACTACTTAGTACGCCTCTCAGTTTTGTATCGTATGTCGTCTTAGATATCTATCCATCTGTGGAATTTGGTTAAATCAAGTATTACTAATATAATATATGAATATAATACCTGCAATATATAAAAATAATTGGGCAGTCCATGGTTGGCTTTAAGTGATGTTGTCACAAGTCTCATGGCCATGGTTGCATTTTAAGTGACTGTTTTCTGTTTTCATAAGCCAAGTGATTCATGCCACATGATTGAAGGGTACTAGTTCAGCTAACAAAGTGAGACGATCTAAACAAAAGACTGTAATACAACGATTTTAATCTAAGAATTTAATTCTGATTAAATTTTTTGGCTCAAAATTAGACTCCGATTATTTCCATACCTCATTAGTTCTATGGCATGCTAATCCTTCCATCTTTTGTTCTTTATAGTACCCTGACTGTGGAATTGTTGATTCAATCTGCGCCATAATAACTAGTTGTTCAATGAACTCAGACAAAAAGAACTTACACTACACTTGCATGTATTAATTTTTTCTTGATCTTGTTTTTCCTCAGTCATCTGAAAACCTTCTCCTTGGAAGAGAGCTCTGTTGTGGAAAGTGATGGTGAATGGCTGCATCAGCTTGCTTTAAACAATACTGTTCTTCAGTCATTAAACCTTTACAATACAGAACTTGCCAATGTCAGTGTTGAAGATCTCGAACTCCTCGCGAGAAATTGTAAGAACTTGGTCTCCGTGAAAATAAGTGATGTTGTTGATGTCTTGGACCTCATGGGATTTTTTCGTGTGGCATCGGCTTTGG
>NW_027266528.1:0-81174 GCF_046630445.1 Rutidosis leptorrhynchoides | reverse complement strand
GGCAAGCGGGTGGTTGGCAACCGGTGGCTCCCGGGGGTCTTGGGGATCTTATAAGAGGTTGGGATGGGCAAAGGAAGGGTCGGAAAGGGGCGAAACAGCAAGAAAACGCGGAACAGGCGGAGCAGGGCCGAACCAGACGGTCCGGCGAGCGGCAGCTTCTCTCAGGATTTCGGGACGACTGGAGAATCGTTCCGGCGAGAGAAAGGATTCTCCGAAACGGTCTGGATGTCCTCGTCACGGACGTGGGTGGAGCGTTTGCTGATTCATCCGGAAAGTCAACTTTTAACTCGAATCTTTGGCGAAAGGTCAGCTGGAGCAGACACTGGAACGAGGAGAAAACAGGGGAGGAAAACGGCCGACGATGGCCTTCCGGGCGTGCGACGATGGAGGGGCTGGTGAGCTCGGTTCCTCTGGTTTTTGCTGAGCTTCTCTCCTTCAACAACAATGGAGAAAGCCACAAATTAAGGGAGAAGAAGGCTGCTGAGCAAGGGGGGTCTCCTTGGGCTCTTTAGAGCTCAACACTTGTCATTCTCTCATTGGCTTTGCCCCCACCATGACATCACATGACCTCAGCCACTCTCTCTCCTCAAGCTTCCTCCACAACCTTGCCAATAGGTGCAAAATGTCCCTAGCCCCATGGCATACGAATTTTAGACATTTGTGCATCAAATTCAATCAATTCTCACTCAATTCCATCCAATTGAAGCTCAATTAAATCAACCCATGTGTCCTCAACCTTCTTATGACTTTTCCCCATCAAATGATCCAACTTGCATCCTAAAGATTCGATTAAAAATAGCCATCTGACAATCTCGAACAAAAACGGCCTTACTTTGCTTTTCTGCCAAAATCTCGGTTTATAGAAAAATCTTCTGGAGATGAGTCGACATTCCTAAAATGAATTGTGACTTGACAGAACTTCCAATTTCTATAATCGGGTTCAATTTCACGGTTAAATTCAATCTAACGCGACTTTAGCGAGTCATAACCTACCAAATAGCTTTTAGGAATTTTCTGTGTAATTGACCTGTGGTTGATTATTTTCAAGCCACAAAGTGCATCTTCAACACATTGGCGACTCTCGATTGTCGTAGAAATCTCGAGGTTTCGATTACGGACACAGGGTACCCAAAATGACAGAAGAATCGGTCTAGTGCCAGTCGACGAAAATATTGCGATCAGGTGGAATCACCCACACTCTAATCACATATCTCAGTCGAATCGACCTATTACTTATCTCTGTTTGATTCTGACAGTGTCGTAATGATCCTTGCAGATTAACACGGTCGAGCAGTCGGTTCTTGGTCGAATTCTCAAGTCTATTGCATTTATATTCCTTAACAGCTTCACCTGATAGACTAGTTATCTTGTGAGTGGCCAACTCAGAGAAGAAAGCTATAAACACGAAGATGAAATGCCCGACTTATTTAATTGAAACCAGAATTGGAAAATTGGGATGTCACAATTCATGTATCAGCATTGCGTGTCACGTACAAGCATGGGGTAGGTGTACACTATTTGCAGCTCTCAAATATTAGACCTATCAATAGCTTCTCAAACCCTTGTCGTTGTCCGTTCTATCCCCACCCATTCTCTAGCCTTCCAAGAAAAGAAAATGCAGTAGTCTTTTGATTTCTTTGAAGTGTCGTCGTTACCGTGTCTCCAAGTAATTCTTCCAAATTTTATATTTGGTAAATATGGAGCAATGATGCTTAAGACGGTAGTTATTTTTCCTGAATTGATGCTTTCTAAGCTAAAGAAAAAAAATGCCAGGATTTTTATGTTTAGGGATATTAGGAACAAAGGATAAATTTTTCCAACATCACCATTCATACTTTATATATATATATATATATATATATATATATATATATATATATATATAAAAGCGGATGATTTTAATGTTTAGGGATATTGGAAAGACGAAGAAATTTATCAACATGGAGATTCAAAACAAGCTTTAAAATGTTTAAGCCTTTATGACAATACGTCAATTTTTTCATCATATTAATAAGCCAGAAGCATGACAGACAAGACGCCCCCAACATTTCCATTACAATAAATGGACAATCTGCTGCAATCATGTGGCATCGTTTACACTGTGGGCAAGTCAATTACGTCTTTTGAAGCAAAAATTAATTATTCATGTAAAATAAATAAGACTTCTTATTTTCATGAGTTATTTTGTAAAAAATCCATCAATGGATAAATGTATTGATTAACAACTTTATCTCATCTCTAACGTATTTCAATTTAAAATAGTGAATTCTTGTAATCTCATAAACAACCTAACAAAAATATAGTCATATTTTCTTTTTTCGGTACATATGTGTGTAATCACTTCAATTATGTTGAAAAGTTGGTTCTATTAACTAATGATTTAAATGTTTCATGCCAAGATGATTTTATGAACCAAATAACCACTTTGCCCAGATATAGGTTGTTTCTACTTCAACCTAGGGCCCGATGTTTGAGGGAAAAATTGTTAAGAGTTATCTCACATCAATTTTGGAATGGACTAGTGGTCGGTTTATAAGTGTGAGAGAAAATCTCAACTTTTGAATTAGCTTTTAGAGTGAGAAAGGGCCAAGACCACTCAACAAAATCAAAATTAGGTGGTGAGCTTGGTTAAGATTTGTATAAAGGAGGTGATTGGTTGTCCTAGAGGTCTAAAATCAACGTCATCATTAAAGCTGAAAAATACCTCGTAAAAACAATAGTTTTAAAGGCTTGAGAGGTTCCTCACCTAAAGGATATTGCGTTCTATAGGCTTCTGTTGACTGAACTTCCTCGTGACCTCTCGTTAGGACAATCCAATGTGTATTGTATCCGTTTACAAGACATTGTTCCAAAAGGCAATCGAAAGTATGCTATAAAACATGGTCCATGTGGTAATGGCACATGCAGAATATCTATTCACCAAGGTTCTGACTTGGAAATTATTTAATCATCGAGTTGGTTGCAAAACAAATAATTCAATATTCCAATTTGGAAAGTATTCAAGTAACAAGCCATCTATTTGGTATGCCAAATTTAATCCACTTGCTACTCATCTATGTTATGATTATAACAAATTTCATAACTTAGTCAAATTGAGCATAAATTGGGAGGTGCCTCTAATTGTAAAACAAAAACATGTATGGCCTTAACATATAGCAAACATAAGATAAAGATTAATTTATTTGGAGGCACTTTTTTAAAAAAATTAAATATTTCATTAAGGTAAGGAATTATAGTAGGGCCTGAAAAATGGGCTTTAGTACATAAAACTTGCCAAAGGGCTTGGGGAGAAGACAAGGCCCTATTTAGAGGTAAAGTGTTTCTCCTATAGGTTTTGGCAACCCAATCCGCCACTCAATTGGCCTCTCTAAAATGATGGGCTACCTAGATATTTAAGAAGGAAAGTAACAAATCATTGTATTTCATGATAAGAGTTTGAGCTTCTCTAGGGAACTGATCTAGACTCCTTAAAGCATTGACCAAGTCTAAGTTGTCAAACTCGAGTAAAAATGCTTTGTTGATATCTAAATTTTTGCGTATTCTTGATTTGCATATTAGGAGCATTTTCATAATAAATATGTCCACATAAATCGCACTCAAGTTGGTCCAATTATGAATTACAATTAGCCCAAGTGTGTTTCACTTCAAGAGAGGCAAGTCGAATCCCATACTTAAAAAGTACAGATCTTTAACTATGGAAAAGAACAGTTAATCAAAGTGAAAGCCATCATTATCTCGAAGTGACATTAGAAATTTCCAAGTGGAGAAAGACCATTGTTTAAAAATAATCATATTTTCGACAGATTAAGATTAAGTGATAACAACCAATGGAACGATTATAATATAATAGTTCAATAATTAGTCGATATGATCTCTTGTCATAATTAGAAAAAATTTATCTTGTGCAATCTAGATGGGTTGACTCGTTAATTTATTTTCTAATTGTTATGTAATTCGTTACGGCATCTTGCCTTGTCTTCCTTCAAAAGGAAAAAAGAGGGAGAGCGTTGAGGCCCGGCGTTATCATCTCTCCCTTCGGCGTGAAATCCCTCGTTACGCGATGGCGGGGTTTGACTTTGACCGATGAACAATCACGCTATGTCCTTCGTTCGTGTCATTCCTCCTTCCCCCATTCTCTTTCCTCACACCCACCACCACCACCAGCACCCCCCTCACCCTCGCATACATCGATCGAACCAGGAATCGGAGTCGAGCCATGGGCGTCACGGATAGCGGTGGACAGGCCTTCGACCGAGCCCAGGAGCTCAAGCAGTTCGAAGAGTCCAAGCTCGGCGTCAAGGGCCTCCTCGACTCCGGCCTCGCCTCCCTCCCTCCCCTCTTCATCCACCCGCCCGAGACCCTCTCCAACCTCAGGCCCGCCCGCCCCCGCCCCGGCTCCATCCCCACCATCGACCTCTCCGGCTGCTGCGACTCCGCCCGCCGCCCCGCCGTCGTCGGGGAGGTGGCGCGCGCCGCCCGCGAGCTCGGCTTCTTGCAGGTGGTCAACCACGGCGTGCCCGCGGAGGTCCTGGACCGCACCGTCGCGGCCGTGAAGGCCTTCCACGAGCAGCCGGCGGAGGCGAAGGCGAGGATCTACCGGAGGCAGTCGGACACCGGCGTGTCCTTCTTCTCCAACGTCGACCTGTTCCTCTCCAAAGCGGCGAGCTGGAGGTAAGTAAGCCACGAGCATGTGCAATCAAATTCATGAAATTGATGAAAATTAGATTTATAAAATCTAGATCGGCAAACGACACTACTGAACTGATGTATCATATTATGTCTGAAAAGAAGGCAGAGACACATCCTGATGTGTTGACTGTCGTATTGACAAATTATGCATCATACGGTTAGAGAATTCATTTGGACAAACGAAAGAAAAAATCATTTGAAGGAAAAAAAATTGGGCGAGCGAAAAGATCCAGTTCAATTAATGTCCAGAATGATGATATGCAGGGACACGCTCCAAGTAAGGCTGGGGCCAAAATTAGCGGACGTGGAAGAGATCCCTGAGGTGTGCAGAAATGAGGTGTTGGAGTGGAATCAGCAGGTCGAACGGCTGGGGAGCACCCTGCTGGGGCTGTTGAGCGAGGGGCTGGGATTGAGTCCCGGCAAGCTGCAGGAATTGACATGTTTGGATATGAGGATGATGGTGGGGCATTACTATCCGTACTGTCCCCAGCCCGACCTGACGGTCGGCTTGACATCCCACGCAGACCCAGGAGTGATCACGGTGCTCCTGCAGGACCAGGTCGGTGGGTTGCAAGTGAAGCACGGCGATGAGTGGGTAGATGTGACGCCAGTCCCAGGTGCTCTTGTTGTGAACATTGGTGACATCCTTCAGGTAAACTCCCTTTGAGGACTTCGCACCTGAGTAAGTTGAAAAGTTACACTACTGTGTAATACAAGTCAATTCACATGCTTTTGATTTTTCCAGATCATGTCCAACGATGAGTACAAAAGCATAGACCACCGGGTGTTGGCCAACCCCAGCCAAGAGCCACGTGTGTCGATAGCAGTTTTCTGCAACCCAAGCAATCGTGAGAATGAGTTCGGACCATTCCCACAGCTTGTGTCCTCAGATAAGCCCGCAGCTTTTCGGCAGTTTACCTTAAACGAATACATGAGGAGATTCTTTACTAAGGAGTTGGACGGGAAAAGTCTAATAAATTACTTCAGAGCATGATTGAGAGGTGCATAGGTCAAAAGAGGTGACAAAAGAATAAGCTGCTTCCTTGTAATACTGAAGGAAATACTGAGTTCTTCCCCTAAACTCTACTAGACCTTGTGTGATTGTTGTTCTTATAATGTTAATTTGCATATATTCGTTTGCACATTCTATGGGTGACAGTAAATTGTGCGATGGATGAAGTTTGTTCACTAAACTCATTCCACAGAGACTGAACCAATCACAGACATGGGAACTCAACAGCAAGATTGCACGAGATGAATAGTTTACTGTCCACTGGAAAATAAGAGGCAGTATCCTGGAAAACCTATAGAGGCAAAGAAACGAATGAATTTGATTCTTGCCAATTACATGTACAGGCATCTATAATCACATCTTCCCACTGCCGAACCATTCAGCCATTTCTTCATCGTCCTCAAAGTCTGGTGATTCTGAGTTCCTATAAATTCTGGATGAGCGTGGCTCCTCTGGATTTGCCTTTTCCTCTGCAGTCATTCTGCTTCTTTCCAGCATCTTCAGTTTCCACATTTCCCTCTTTTCTGTGTCACGAGACACATCGCTCATGCCTCCTGCAATTGGAAAAACAAGAATTCCAGAAACCTCGTTCGATGAGTTTGTTAACTTTGGTTTCTCAGTGATCCCGTTCTCTCCATGCACAAATCTCCACCTATTTGTGACTTGCATTTGACTATTTCTTCTCAGAGACCACATAGAATTTCTATCTTCAACGGCTCCATGACCTTGATGATGATTTCCAGCATCATGCTCTCATTCAGACAAGCCCTTTGAATTTGATGCTTTAGGCCTTCTATAATCACACTTCAAGCATACCATATTCCTGCTAAAGTTGATGTAATTGCACCTACCAGTCACAGATCCATAAGGGCAGAACAGCTCATGAACAACTATAACTGCTCAATGTAGGTGTTAACTAAAAGAATGGATTAGCAAGAACTCACGATTCACATTCCCACTCCCCAGGATTGAGTTGCCTTTCCGAGGTGCACCACAAACATCTAGTATTCTTTGCAAAATTTAAGAAATTGCATCTGCAAAACGCAACAGTTTCTATAAGCAAGGAGCTCTGCTCACCACAAATCAGGGAACAAGTGAGAAAAGGCATGAGAACCTGCCATATGCAGAATTATATCAAATATTCGGAGCAAACTCAAATTAATCAATAGGATGTTAACAATTGCATTACTTGGGGCAATGCCAATCTCCTTGTTTCATTGGAACATCTTTGTAGCCTTTCTCTTCCGAACTTGAATGCGAGGATAAATCACCAGCTGGTGTGGATTTCAACGAATCAGAGCCAAGTACATCAGTGCCATACTCTGTCATTTGCTTTAGCAGTGCTCTGACTGATTCCTTAACTGTTCTAGCCAGACATGGTTTATTCTCCACAGTATCACTTATGGGGTCAAGTCTGTATGTCAACAAGAGTCGCATAACATCAACTGTGCGCCCTCCTTCATCTTCACGCGCCTTCACAAATGCTCTCTCACAGTTTCCCCTCAAGTTGCAGGAGCTGCAAACCTGGCAAAGCAGCTGTTGTAATGAATATGACTGACGAAACCATATAATCTAATGATTACTGGAAGTCTTTCAGAAGGGGACATACATTTCCCTCATCAATGCCCACATGCGCCCTCAAGTGCTTACCAGAGTTCACCACTTTTCTGTCTGTGCTGGGGCATCTACACTCTGCTATGACCTGAATATGTTTCTTTGACAAATACCCATCAGGAAATGTCTTGTTAAAATCTTCTATGAGTTAAGCGACTGTTTCTATTTGCAAATGAGGAAACCTCCGGTTTCTCAAGTAAAGCTATGTTGTCGGATGCCTATTTGGTGATGATATTGCATTGGACAGTCATTAGCCACATTGAATAGCTAACCTCCAAATCAGAATGCATACTGTCAAATTGATTACCAGCTAAATTCTTAATATGTATTATTATCACATGCCCAATGTAATATGAATTGCCTCTTTTCAGGTTACGTCATCGAAAATCTTCGGCTCCAGGTTCTAGTCAAATACTTCATTTCGAGAGCAAGGCATAGTAACATAGAAAGGCCTGATAGTGGATGGGTAAGCTTGAAACCTAAAGGCGAGTCCTGTGGATTCTCTTTTCTAGGTAAAGGAGGATGCACACAAGGCACCATGTTGTTGCCACTATGCAGAAAAAGATGGACTAAGATGCCAACAAAGGTGCTTTTAACAATGTTACATTTAGCTTACTAACAGAATTCTGGATAAAAGAAAGCTCAGGAGAAAATGTCTAGTTTCTAAAAAATGGTCGCTTGTATCACTTACAAAAAATGAACGAAGAAAATATTTTCATCATCCACGAAAATATTTAGATATTTATTGTTATCAATTATGAAAATATTTATCATTGACTAATAATTTCAAACGATACAAACAATCATTTCTAAGAAAATATTTTCTAAATCATTCATTGTTCGTGAAAAAAAACAAACTACAAATCTGTAGATATATGATAATAGGCCATCACTTCATAGCTGACACGACATGGTGATATTATCCAAAACAACATGACCATTCACAAGCTCCCAGGAAAACTATCTATTCTCTCTTCTTCAGGATTTCAAAACGAACAAAGAAAGAAGAAAACTCCTTTCCTTCACAATGTTGTGATTCTTGGCCTGGTTTGAAGACGGTGGAGTTCCGTTTCCTACAGATAGCAGGCTCTTGGCCTCAAAGCAAGCGAAATATAAATTGACCAGGAAAGACAGTCAAACGTGACACAGTTAGATCTCTAAATGACAATATGATGGTGGGTATGCAAAATCTAACAAGAACCTGGAAAAAGTCTGAGCTTTCTTGAAGCTCGTATGAGCAATCCCTTCCCTACCTACCCACAAATATATACTCCTCAAGAAGGCACAGAGGTCTATTACCTCACCATCATCACCAAAGCCCAATGTCTCTGTAATTAAATCAAACAGGTAAAGCGCACCAACCAAAGGGTCATCACTTTCAGTACCTCATAACGTCGTATCTGTCGCGGGCGAAATTCAGGCATGCGGTTCTAATGAGATTCGAATCTTTCGGACCCAACTCCACATTCTGGAACGGGTTGCCCTCCGCATCAAAGTAGCCTCCCTTCAACAGAAGCGCCATCAAATCCACCCACTCGGGCCACGGATGCGATATCTGAGCCGCCGCCGACTCAGAGTGCCCCGTCCTATGGAAGTTATTCTCCATCCCCGGAGCGAATCGGGGAAATGGGTTGATTGGTTTCGAAGACTCGAGCTCCCCAAGCACATCGTTGCCAGAGAAGTCGAGCTCGGAGTACTGGCGGGAACGAGCGGAGGTAACGACGAATCTGAGGTTGGGGAAGTGATTTTTCAGATGCCAACGACTTGTTGGGAAGAGCTTGTGCATTGAGCCTGAGAGGACGCGAGCTTTGGCGGCAGATGGGCACGGAAGACTCGCGTTTGGACGTTTGGGAAGTTGACGCAGTGACACTGACAGGCTACCACTCGCATACTGTGGAAGGAGAAATCTCGTGCCAAATTACATTGCCCAAAGACACGGGGATATTTTGGTCCAAAGAATAGGTTTGTCAGCTAAAGTTACTCGTAATTTTGAAGGATTTCAATCCAAATTTGAAATTACAATTAGACAGATTGCAACCCCACTTTTTCTCCCCACTTCTCTCCATCTCTCTCTTTCTGCCAACAGTACACCAGCGCCACGTGCCACTGTTGTCCCAATATTTTCTCCGGCACAACCGTCGTATGTAATATTTTCTATATCGCGCCTTGCCACCCGGGCCTCCCATCACTATTGCTTGCCCCACAAAACTAATCTCTCTCTCTCTCTCCCTCTGCCTCAGCCCCAGCCGAGGTTACGAACACCTGGCGTCACCGCCTAGCCTGGAGCGATGCCAAATGTGGTGTCGGCTAAGGTCGTTTCTTTCTTCCTCTGCCCCCGTTGAGTATAGAACAGATGGCTTGACGAGTCGCCAACTCCCAACCAAATTAACAACCACCACGGTCACAACCCTCCGGCATTGTATAAGGCATTGGCTAGGTCAGGCCTTGGCTCAGCAATGTCAGCAGCATGGCCAGGTTAGACTCGACACGCGATACACAATTATAGAGAGAGAGATAGCAGTGGGGGCTCGGAGACAGACCGACAACGGTGGGGTCCCTTGCAGGCGGCGGCATGCTCGTGGTGTATGATACCGGTTGTTCGTGCATAGTGTAGTGCTAGTGGTGGTCCTGTGCAGACGAGCGAAGGGCAAAATGACAGTAAGCACATTCAAACTGGGAGACTTGAGCAGGAAGTTTGACATTACAAGGAATTATCTGCACCAAAATACTACCGGGAAGTACCATCACATGATCAAATGAACCCAGAAAAGAATTCCTAGAAAAATAAAACTAGAAGCTATTTTCCTTTTTATCTGAAAGAAAGGCCGAGGATGAGGACAACTCTTAAGTCACGATTTCGATTAGCCTTTTGCAGAGACTGTTTCTTTCGACAGCAGCGACTTTATTCTTCTCGACAGGTCTCTCATCACATCTACGATGAGCAACTTCTTTTGAATTCTGAACGTGATAGCTAGCTTCGTTGTATCGGGAACACCTTTCTTCAACATGGATTCGTCCTCCATTATTTTGGTGGGAAAATGTTCCAATGCGATCACGCAGAGAGCAATGATGGTACGAAAGGCGGCCACTTCCGTTGCAATTCCGCATGGAGCCTCAGCCGAAATAGATTTAAGAGTGCTCAAGTCGTGTTTTTGCCCCAATTCACTTTCACTTTCGAGGAGTACCCTCAGAGCTGCCAGCAAGCGGCCCTCTACCAAGTCTGGACCTCCTAGAGTTGCCCATAATTCAAGAAAAATTGAAAAAGAAACTGCATATTGTCAGAAAGGATCAGAATCAACAAGCCAATATAGATGCCAACAAGAAACTGCATAGAAGGGTAAGAGAAATGCATCTATAGTCATGTGGCATCCCTTGATTCTCAAAGTTAAGGCAAATTTGGGCATGAATTCTGAAATGCCGCAAGAGCGGTTTGATCACTTAAAGTACTCTTCCGGAGCATAATAAAAATATGATGGTGGATAAAACCTTGAGATCAGGAGTGTCTCCATATAGATTTAACTGGGACAAGATCTCTTGCTGCCATGGAGCTGGTGAAGAGAAATTTGGTGACTAAACCCCAGCAGCCAAACTTGCAGCATCTAGAAGAGCTCCGTCGTACTTAAGTTCGAAAGTGTCATATCGATTTGAAGGTATAACAAATCCATAATCCAGAAAAAAAAAAAAAAAAAAAAAAAAAAAAAAAAAGATCATTGCTCAAACAACCATAATTAAGAAGCAAAGGATCATTTGCTCCGATTTCTTTCTCGGCAACAACCTGGAGAGAGCTGTGACACATGAGACCAAGACCGAATACTATCATAACTACATAACGGCTAGAAAAACTAGGGACCTTAAGTGAACATTGAACAGAACCTTTTCCCACCACCAAAAAAATGGAACAGAGAAAGCAAAATTGACAACAAAAGCAAGAATACGCAAACATGCCTTGACTAGCATTTCTGGTTGTTCTTCACCTTGCTCCTGGACAATACGTGCATTTGGATCAAAGCTATGGTTGCACATATCTATAAGAGGAAGCATCATAGGCACATCGCTATAGGCCCCTGTTACGGACTTCTTTCCATATAGCCTAAAGGCCCTAGATGAGACAGCTGACATAGCCCATCCAAGTGAAGATGCATTAATATTTTGTCCTCCAAAAGGATGATCCTTCATGTTAAAATCGCTGATGGCATTCTTGACTTCCTTCTCAAAATCAAGAAGAAATCGGCATCTCTTGTTTACCTGGCATGAAATAAAGGCTTATCACATGACTGTTACCGAAGAAGAAACCTTGTGTAAGGCATCACCAAGGTCACCAAGAACATACATATGCTATGAGCTCTAATGCAAGGTCATGATGTCCGAATAACACAACATCCGATCATTTCTCAGAAGAAACAGCTACCAGTTTCACAGGTAAAATGCTAAGTTTCTGCCACGTGTACAAACAGAGGTCAATCTTTTAACAGGTCGCAAAAAGAACAGAAAGCTAACTATCCCTCAGTGTTATTGCTATCCAACCAAGAAAATTCAGTAGTGATCGCAAGGGTGGAACTTGACCAGATCCCGTTCCAAAGAAGCCTATGCCTATCATCTCTGCAATCTACAAGTTGAAAGATTCGGTGCGGTTAGCAGGATCCAAAACTTTTTAACTCTGGGTTACTTGTTTCTTTGGTAGCAAGGCAAAATTTGGCTCGGATGCCTTCCCTGAGTTGCTTCATATACAGAAGAATTAAGTTCGTTCATGTCCATTGGTAAAAGTTCACCAGTTTTTTAGGCACTTCATATTATGAGCAAACACTGCAAATCACAAGCATTGGATGGAGGCCCACTTCCTTTCGATTTCAAAAATATTTTGGAGGACTCCTGATAAAGTAGAGGATCATACTGCAAGTTCTTAATGTCCTCTCCCGGAAAGAAAATGGGTACACTGTAAGTCTCGGGAAGGTTGCTGATGTAGGGCCAGCAGAAGGACCACCGAGTGTTGGCCAACCCCAACCGAGAGCCATGTGTGTCGATAGCAATTCTCTGCAACCCGAGCAATAGCGAGAATGAGTTCGGACCGTTCCCGAAGCTTGTGTCCTCGGATAAGCCCGCTGCTTTTCGGCAGTTCACCTTCAGCAAATACAAGAGGAGATTCTTTACAAAGGAGTTGGATGGGAAAAGTCTGATAAACTACTTCAGGGCGTGATTGAGAGGTCCATAGGCTAGAAATGGTGATAAAAGAATAAGATGCATCCTTATAATAATGAAGGAAATACTGGATTCCTCCCTTAAATTCTACTTAACCTTGTGTTATTATTGTTCTTGTAGTGGTTAATTTGCACTTATTGTTTATATATTCCTTGTGTGACGGTAACTTTACATTAAATATTTTTTATAATTATTATAAAAAATTTAAATTTCGTTTTAATTAATTTATCATATTAATACTTAGATAAAAACCATTTCTTAAATTATACGATATTTTATATGATGACCTTCGATTAAGGTAATTTTTTATTTTAAGTAAATATTAGTGATGATATTTAGCTTTTAGCGTCTTAAAAAAAAATTCATAAAACAAACTTTAACTGTGCCACTATCTAAATTTATATCAATAATTCTCTTTAGTATATTTCCATCGGTTAAAATAAAAGCAGTTCCCACTATCTTTAATTATTTATACTATTTTACTAGGCAGAGTTTTTTCCTTCAAATAATAACGGCAAACCTTTATCAAACCTTTACACCATTCTCTATTAGAATTGTAGATCTGTCATTGTTTAAAGGATTAATACCGCAAAAAACCCCAAACTAATATACCTTTACCACATTTACCCAGACTAATTCTGGAGCTATCATTGTTTAAAGGGTGAATGTGACACAAGAGGACCATTTTGGGATATTTATCACACAAAATTTAATTTGGGATAAATGTGACAAGGGTTTAACAATTTTGGGTTTTTTTTTTTTGCGATATTGGCCCATGTTCAAAATTAAGGAACTAGATAATGTTTGTCCCGAGCTTTCTATCAATAGCTAATTTGCTCGAACCCACCCATCGAATCATAACTTATCACAACCTTTAGTTTCAATTACCCAATAAGAATGTTGTTGGGAATATTTTCAATCTTTGGTTCCTGTGTATTTTTTGAAATTAGAAATCACAAACTTTCTTAATATCAAGAATCATACCGATCAAAAGTCACATAAGATAGAAATAACAACTGGAATTTCATGTTGTTGTAAAACGGAAAGAGTCCGACCTCATTTATTGCATATAATTCTTTATAAGGTGACCTTTTTAACTCTTAAAACTTTCAAACATATTTCAACTTGTTTGAAGGTATCCAACCTTATGCTATTAGCCCAATCTAATACTCAATTTGTTTTTAAGGAGTTCGACCATTAAAGTTAGAAGGCATTGATACATCAATTTGTATTTGTGAATAGTACGGCATCTTGCCTTGTCTACCTTCAAAAGGAAAAAAGAAGGAGAGCGTTGAGGCCCGGCAGTATCGAGAAAATATTGGGTACGTTTAACGTTCCAGCCTGGTAAACAAGAAGGCGCTCGGAGTGCGACACGTGTCCTCGTGGGACCCACGTCCTGGAGGAGCAAAAAAGGCGCTAATTTGAAAAAATTTCAGTCCCGGTTTTCTTTCTTCACGCCTTTCTCTCTCTCTCTACCCTCGCTCTCTCTCCCCGACGAACTCCCTCTCTCTCTCTGCCCTCCCTTTTTTCCGACCAGCGAACCAGCGCGAGCAACCGACGAACTAGGAGGATGCCGGCGAGACGACCGCGAGCAACCGACCGGCGTGCGACCTCCCCCTCTCTCTCTGCCCTCCCTCTTTCCGACCGGCGAACCACCGCGCCGCCCTTCCGGCTCTGGATCTGGCCCCTACTCGTCCGTCCCCTGCTTTCTCTCTCCCCTCGCGTCTCTGTCTGCCCTCCCTCTCTTCGCGGCGAACCAGCGCGTGACCGGCGAACCAGTGCCCCCCTCCAGCTCCAGATCCGGCACCGGCTTGTCCTGTACGCTGGAACGTTCGCGCCCGACCGCCTCACACCCACCGGCCTCTTAAAACACCCACCGCCCGACCACTTCTCTGTCTTGTGGTTCTGGTTAGGTAATACAGATCATGGGCTTAGTAAATAATGCAATTTGCTGAGCAGCGACAGTGAGCACCAGTTCAGCACCAGAAAGGACATGGGGCTGTAGAGAGCCCTTTTGAGATTGACCATTTTGGCGATTTCCAATTAGATCTGTAACCCCTGTCAACTTTGGCACGTTGGCTGCGCCTCCCATCAAGGTACACGTTCTCTACAGCTTTCACCACCGAGGCGCCAAGCCGTCGGCCCCTGCCCTCATGATAAGCACACGAGATCGTTGGTGATGGTGGATTCTCTGCGTCCATCTTTTGCTTTGTGCGTTCGTAGCCTATTCTTTTCCGGCTTTTTGCATCTGAACGAACTGTAATAAACTAATCACATATCTGGAAGCTGCGGAGTCCGTGCTGGGTCTCATAGATAACTCAAATTTCGATATGATCATTGCACTGCCATTTATGACCATTTCCTCTAATTTTTTGGTCACGAAAGTCTGCATAACATTTCCTTTCCCAAAATATATGTTGTTTTTTGTGATGTGCTTACCAGTTCCTGTTTTGAACACATTGAATTGATCAGTCTATCAGCCCGGGGGAGCTGCACGATTGTCGTCAGCAGACAAGCCAATAAGTCAAAGGTGGATGATCTTGATGCCAGATGGGTCTCATGCCATTTATCCCAAACCCAGAGCTTTGAACCACTCTGAGATACAAGATATGGTCGAGCATTATTGCCAGGCTCCCATAAATGCCATTCGAGCTGGTTAGTTCATGAATTGCCTTACCTTCATTAGTTCCAGTAGAAGAGTTTCCCTTAATGAGTTTTCTGCCTTCGAAAGTTTAGTATTCGCATTGCTCTTCAATAAATAAATAGCAGCTCGAATCGAACTTAGTTTATACTTCTGGAACCCCATGTTCAGGTAAACTTAAACTAGCATAGTTGGGAAAGAAAACGTTCAATCTATTGGCAGGGTGGGACCTCATAGAGAAACATTTGAAGAGACATGATGGATATTATGCAATTGCTTCGTTGACAAATGATTTTGCTTTTTTGTCCTGTTTACTTGTGAAAAAGCATCATCCAAAGGGGGACATATTGAGTGATGAAGTCTCGCTTCATTTTTCTTCGCGGAAGTTGGTTTGGTCACTGCAAGAGGCTGCCTAGTAACTTTCTGCACTTTTGACTTGCAATTTATCAGTCGAAAAGAGATGGAATAGCATGTCTTATGAGTCATTTGAATGCTTTACTTGTGCTTTAAGCGGTTGCATTGCACATGATTTTTCACTGTAGAGGCTTGAAAGGTTTTAAATCTTGGGAATCTCTCTCTCTCCCCCCCTCTCTCTCCGACCGAGAGACAAACTTCTTTTCAGCATATCCCTTCTATTAGTAGCTTGTATCAGTGAGTCATTGCAATGAAATATCTTGCTTACAAATCCTGACATTTTCTCCTTATTTTGTGAGATCAAGTCATTAATATAGAGAGAGAAGATCATAGATTGATTCTGTTAGCTTATGCATAAATTAAATAACCAGCTACACATTGATCATAGTTCTATCCTCACATGGATTAGTCTTTCTGGTGCATATATGCATAATTTCGCATCTCTAAGGGGACGAAATTTTGAGACATGTACTGATAAGTAGCTTCAGCATTGATTTCTTCCAGACCATGGGTTTCATTTTCATTGAACCTTCTCCTGCTGCAATCTGTTAAAATTTAAATGTCTTCCTGATGTTTCACTCTACATGAATAGGATAGGGAGTCCAGGAAATGGCGTCACTTCGCAGAGTCTTCCTGATGTTGATTTTGGCATCTGTCCTCAGCCAAATTCTCACTGCAACAGCCTGCCTTTGGTGTTTGCTATGGAATGCAAGGAGACAATCTGCCTAGTCTGGCTGAGGTGATACAGCTCTACAAGAATCACAATAGTGGGACAATGTGGCTCTACGATCCCAACCCCGAAGCGCTCCAAGCTCTAGTGAACTCCAGCATCAGCGTGATCCTAGGCACCAAAAATGAAGACCTACACAACTTGGCATCAAGTGTGGAAGCTGCAAGTCATGGATCGACGCTCATGTTGAGCACTACTAAGGTGTAAACATCAAGTACATAGTCGTAGGCAACAAGGTCATCCCTGGAGAATTGGCTCAGTGCGTGTTGCTTGCAATGCAGAATCTACAAAGCGCCCTCAGCAGCTCCAGTTTCTCATCTGTGGTGATGACCACGGTGGTCTCGGGGACTATCTGACAACCATGCCCCTTTGTTGATCAATGTGTACCCTTACTTTGGCAATGCTGCAGACCCCACCAACATAAGATTGGACTATGTGCAGTTCACTGCGCTGGGGCCAGTGGTCTGCGATGGGGACCTAAGCTATTGGAACTTGCTTGATGCGATGGTGGATGCTTATTACGTGGCAATGGAGAGAGAGTATTTCCCTATTGTGGGCATGGAGATCTCCGAGTCCAGGTGGCCTTCTTCTGGAAATTGGAATTTCACTACTCCACAGTTCGCACTGACTTACAACCAAAATTTCATGAAGAAAATCAAAGCAGGGACAGGGACGCCAAAGAGACCAGATCGCTGCTTGGTGACGTATTCGTGATGTTCAACGGGGATCTGAAATCCACCGGCACGGAACAAAATTTCGGTCTCTTCTATCCAGATGGAACTCCAGTTTACCCCATTTTTTTGTAGCTCCAATCGACAGGACTCAGCTCCGGCACTTTCTTTTGCCATATGCTGTGTAGACTTTCAGAGATAAGATCTTATCACGTGTAACTTGGAAGCTACAGTGAGTATCAATAAACAATGCAATAACTGGTAACCGGATCACCTGTTATCTACATCTGCAATTCTAGAATCTCATGTTTGCAGCGGTGATGCAATGAATATGGGAATTCTGATTCTGGATATTCAAGGTCAAGTCATCAACACAGCGAAAAATCCATTTCCTTCCCTTGTACGTCTCCCTTATTCATGTTATATTTGTTAGGGCAAAGCACTAGGTAAAGCTCTTGCGAAGGAACCGCTTGGCTTAATCTTCCGGTTAGCAAATTCAATCCCACCAACTAAAAGCAAAACACAGCATCTTATACAACAATAATAATCTGAACAAAAAACCTAGTCATGGACTCATAGGCGCGACAATAATTTCTGCTTCCTGCTATCGAGGAAAGGGTAGTCCGTGTACCCAACAGCAGGATCTTGGGTATAGAAAGTCTTCCTAACATACTTGTTCAGAGGTGCATTAATCTTGAATCTCAGGACCAAATCTGGGTTGGCGATGAAAAGACGACCGTACAATACCAGGTCTGCATTGCCATCGGCTATGGCTTTCATACCGAGCTCTCTTGTGAACCCTCCACTGCAAATAAAAGTGCCCTGATAAGCCCGTCTCCAAGTCCTCATCAACTGGATGTATCAATTTGTGTCTTGGTGGTCGAAAACTTATTTTGAGATAAATTTATCACATTTTCTGTGGCGTCAACTCTTTCTCTTGTGATATAGTATACATCTCCATCAAATTCACCTCACACAACACCACATGCTGCAAGACAATGCGTGAAAGAGCTGCTCACACAGGCAGCCGAACCGCAGTTGCGATTCAATGGCTGTACACAGGAGGAACAGAAGGGGACTCAGATTGTCGCAAACACGCACCAACTTGTGCACCCGCTTTCGTGAAGCAGTAACTAATGTTTGTCCGGCCTAAAAGAGCCATCACATTGCAAGTGGTTACAAATGATATTACAAATGAAATGAAATGATACACATGATAAATTTTGCCAGAAAGAAAGAACTTATCGCGAACAGAATGTGTGCCGATTCTTGCTATGATTGATTGGTCGACCACACCCCCCGAAGAAAAAAATGGACAGGCTCCCAGATTCTTCTAGCGTTCCTGTTTCTTGATCTGTCTGATTTACACTCCGGATGACGATGTCCGGTTTATTCTGTGTGCCCAATTTTGGAGCAGTGGGTTTAGCTCCTCAGATTCTACTGGACGATAAAGGCTTGGCAGCGGTGGTAGGCGGAGGAGCAGCTATGGCAGCCCATGGATCGTCATCCGTTGTTACGGCAGGTTTTACAGTCAGGTTTTGAGGCGCTCTTTGGAACCGGTGCCGCTATGGATCCCCACAAATCATCATCTTAATTTTTGGTGACTTTCACTGCACTCTTTGGCCTCAAACTCGTCACTGAGAATCAAAATTAAAATACTTAAGCCTGCCGGATGTATCGGCAGCAAATAGCATTATCAAAATCAAAATGCAAAAGTTATTAATTGCAGTAAAATCTCATTTCTAACAACAATCCTTCGACGTTAAAGGACCAAAAGATGATTACCACCACGACCTCTTAACTTGAATACTCTGTAACTGGCCCTCACACACACACACACACACACACACACACACACACACACACACACACACACATATTCATGTGATTCAGAACCAATCATCCAGAACAGCAACTCATTCTATAATATTCTAGTTACTATTGAAGATCGCATACTCACTGGACATTACAGATACCGGAAACAACTATAATGATTTGAAATGAATTTTTCAAACAGAAGATAGCATTTTGGACTAAAAAACTGTCTAATGGTTCAGTCGTCAAGTGACAAATCATCAGTAGGTCTTTATAGTCAATGCACTCTCACAGCAAACTATGAGCATTCATCACGATCGGCATCAAGCAAAATATATTCATATTACCTGGCAGCTTGGAGTGTGAAACAGGTTGCGACACTGATCTTTTCTGAGCTGCTTGGATGTTAGCAAGAACAGGAGATGGCTTGGCTCTTCAAGGGGTTCAATATCATCCCAACCATCCTTGTCACTTTCATGCTCTTCATGAATTCCGTTCTCCACTTCTCCCCAACCATCGGTTGATGTCGGTGACACAGGTACGGGCTGATCAGACAAGTCTGTGCTAGAACTAGCATGAACCGTTGTGGTGCTTGGAGTCTCCACCCCTGAAACTGTCCAAGAAACCAATCAACACAACATGCATATTATATTAAATAAAGTCATGGTGATGTACATATCAATTATTTTATCCTAGGTTTATATTGACAGTCCATAATGTAGGAAGAAACATCTTGCGGAGTAAAGGCATGCACTGTGACTCTAAAGAGAATTTATGATCCATCTGGGCTTAGTCTCGCTATTGATTTTTCAAAAACCCCTTCCCTTTAGAGAAAACACTGCAGCAGCTGCATATAGTAAGACTGCAAGAAAGTCAATCCTAGCACAAACCATTCATGCACAACAGTGTCTGTAATAAAATTTACCATTACCAAAACCAGCTCAAGCTTTATGCAAACAAATTATAACTAGACTGGTATCAATATCCACTAAAGGCTTCTGGGGAACACATTCAGCGAATATCAATGAATGAACAGCAGCCATACCAAAGCTGGAAGTGGAAGCTGAAGTAAGAGTAGTGCTGGAGTTCGCAGTTGCAACAGGTGCTTGTTCTGAAGGTTTTCCTTTGAGAGTCAAGGAGCTCATTGCCCATCTGCATAATATTGCAACCTTAGGTCAATAAAAATTCATGAAAAAACACCATATAAGAGAGGATAAAATCCTGACTCAAGATACTCCCCTACAATTGCAAGAGAAACAACCACCATTGTAACCTGTGGCCGCCAAGTTCTGGCACTGACAGAGTACTTCTCTAATCATAAAACTTCAAGATTGTATTTGATCTACAATGCTCTCAGATTCCCTATCTCAACAGCCCTAAATCCCGAGAAAATTACAAGGAGAATGCATCCTTTGACTACCACCATTTTCAGTGCTTTGAAAGGTGTTACTGAAAAAACACAGAATTGCTTTCTGTGTTTTCAAGCTTAAGGGAACAGCCAATCACCAGCAGTGTTGTTGAAATCCTATGATTTCAAATCGATTTCACCCACAAAACATTTCATTCTGCAACTAGAAGTGGAGATGCATCTGAATTGCAAATGAATCTTATGATCCGTATACCATTCATTATGATTAGGTACGATTCACTACAATTCAGTCAAGACTTCTACATTTGTGATTGTTGGCCCTGAAGGTTATGACACCAAGATTTAAACACGAATCATAGCATGGATGTTTTCAAATCACAATTTTACTGATAAGAGGGGTTATTTCCTTGAATATCTTACATAGGTCGTCTGGGTTCATCTGGCATGATCAGGTGATATTTCTTCAAAATGATCTGTTCAATATTTTTCTATATTCTCACAAATAATAGCTAGGCTTCAATAAGATATCCTTCTATTTATTTATTCTATATCTTACCATTCATGATTCAATCAGATTCACAATTCAAAAAATGCGGTTTAAATTTCCTATTTGAATCCCAATTAACAACATTGATCACTAGTTCTTCCAGGAGGCACCTCATCTGCATATGACGAACTTGCAGATAAGCAGTGACAATAATTGTCATTTTGTGCAGTTGTGAATTTCGTTGTTGAAGATGTGTGGGCTTTGAAAATGCCAAATCCAACCTTGACTGGTTGCAGGGAAAAATTAATTTCGGACTGTTGAAACGATAATAACTGCTTGTTTCCATTTACATCTACAGACATCTCTTTCCTAGATTGCTGCTGGGATAATTTTCGCTTTTTCTGCATGGTATGATGTGCAAGGCATAAATACTAATATGCATCACAAAGAATAAACTTTTTTCCATCAAAGTGACAGAGAGAGCCTCCAAGCCATTTCATTTTACTTTCCAACCACAATGATTTGCCATGTAAGCACAATGCACTGCTAAAGAAGAATGAACTCACCCAAGTAAACCTGCATTTCCAATGTCCGAAGAAGTTCCAGTGCTCATGCCAGTTGTATCCCCAGAACTTGTCTGCTGAAAAAGAATAAGGAACAGAAGATTTTATTACTAACTGATGAAAAAACTAAACATTATCAATGAATCAGAGTATCTTAAATAAGTGAAATCATAGCTCAGAAAAAGACAAGGACTGGTAAAGATCTAAAGTGATATAATTAGCACTTCCAAGTATTATACATAAAGAGAAAAATGAAAACTAAAGGGGGATAAAAGAATAGGCTACCTCATTCGAACAAAGTCATCAAGAGTGCATTCATACCACCATATCAGACCAGCAGGACTATCTGATGGATGCGCGCTTTTTGTGTCTGCGCGCGCGCGCGAGAGAGAGAGATATCCAGCGTACAGGACAAGCCGGTGCTGGATCTGGAGCCGGAGGGGGGCGCTAGTTCGCCGGTCACGCGCTGGTTCGCCGCGAAGAGAGGGAGGGCAGACAGAGACGCGAGGGGAGAGAGAGCAGGGGACGGACGAGTAGGGGCCAGATCCAGAGCCGGAAGGGCGGCGCGGTGGTTCGCCGGTCGGAAAGAGGGAGGGCAGAGAGAGAGAGGGGGAGGTCACACGCCGGTCGGTTGCTCGCGGTCGTCTCGCCGGCATCCTCCTGGTTCGTCGGTTGCTCGCGCTGGTTCGCCGGTCGGAAAAAAGGGAGGGCAGAGAGAGAGGGAGTTCGTCGGGGAGAGAGAGCGAGGGTAGAGAGAGAGAAAGGCATGAAGAAAGAAAACCGGGACTGAAATTTTTTCAAATTAGCGCCTTTTTTTCTCCTCCAGGACGTGGGTCCCACGAGGACACGTGTCGCACTCCGAGCGCCTTCTTGTTTGCCAGGCTGGAACATTAGACGTACCCAATATTTTCTCGTGACGCTTTGGCGTGAAATCCCTCGTTATGGAGAAAATATTCAGTGGTTAGTGCGCGCCAGGTCATCTGCTGACCTGGTGCGCACAAACCAATGAAATACCGGCACGTGTCCCCGAGCGGGACCCGCTGGAAAAGGAAGGCGCTGATTTTTGGTCGGCTCGGCTCGGCTCGGCTCCACCGCGAAGAAAGGACGGTCATCGTATTCCTCCCGCTCAAAACTTTTTCTCTCTCTTCACTCGAATTTGCTGGGTTTTTCTCTCTCTCCTCTCTCGCCTCTCTCACTCTTCCCTCCCTCTCTTTCTCTCCGACGAACAGGACGCGACCTCCCAGTCTCTCTGTGCCCTCCCTCTTTCCGACCGGCGAACCACCGCACGGGACCGGCGAGAGGACCGCGAGCAATCGACGAACCACTGCACGGGACTGGCGAGAGGACCGCGACCTCCCTCTCTCTCTCTGCCCTCCCTCTTTACTACCGGCGAACCAGCGCGAGCAAATCAGAGGGGATTTTTTTTTTTTTTTTTAAAGGCTGAGGGGGTTGGGCTTATTTGTTTGTGCTGGCCAGACGACGGAGAAGGCGACCATCAGAAAGGAGAAGCACCTGGAAGAGGAGACTGATGAGGATGAGGGAGTCATCTACAAAATCGAAGTTCCGGCGAACAGGTGACTGCGAAGTGACAGAAAACAGTGGGCATCTAGCAGCTTGAAAGAGCTCTTGAAATGCAATTGATTTAGGAGCATCGCTGACCAGGGAAGTTGAGAATTTACATAAACTACTGTGTATTTTGTGTTCATCTGGTGGTGTAAATCAGCAGGTCGAGACAGTCATGTATGCGATAATTACTGTTGTGAAAGTTGGTATGATGGTAACCTACAATATTGGAACAGGCCTTGTGGTTGCTCGTAGGGAAGACAGCTCATGGTCTCCACCTTCTGCAATTTCTTCATGTGGAATAGGGTGGGGAGCACAGGTAGGCTTGTTTTATCGTATACCTGGATTTTGATTTCATCAACCTTAAGGGCCAAGCGTCGGAACCAACAAGTGTTTTTGGCTTTCATGCAGTCTGCAGATTAACCACGTGAATCAACGTGCTCAAAATGATTGTTTAGATAATAAACACCAATTTGATTTTTTACTCCATCCGGAATGCTTGACGTATTGTCTGCTTCATTTCCATGGTCTCTGTGAGAATTTTCCTTTGTAAATGTCTGGTCTGTCATCCTTCTATTTCATGGAATGTGCCATTTGTTTCTCCTTTCTGGAACTCTATCTAAGAACAGTATTTCTCAGGATGAGATTTGGACTTTTTGTTTGATTACCATGTTGCCATTGAGTTTTCAAGTTCCTTTCTGCATCTCTGTTCCCTTTCTCTGAATTTGTGTTTTGCTTTTTTGTGGAAGTGGGAGAAGTCCCTGAGCCAGAGATTGCCCTTGTGTTACTTATAATCGTTCCCTTTCTGTTAACATGTCTATCACATTAATAGCTTCTGCTTGTGTGGCTTAAGCTCGAGCAAAGAAGTCTTGCATAAAACATAAAAATCAACTAAAGAAATCTTTAGTCGATTCCCCTTCCTCCCGAAATGATAACAACAATAATAGTAAAAATCAAATACATAAATGAAAAGATTATCCCTGCAAGACATGTTTGATTTTGTGCTATATTTTTATGTAGAGATATCCTTATTCCAGTCAATAGTAACCAGTCAAGGGTGATTGCAGGCTGGAGGATAATTGACAGACTTTGTTATAGTGTTGAGATCAACTGAGGCTGTGAAGACATTTGATGGTACTGCTCATTTTTCAGTTGGGGCTGGTTTGAGTGCAGCAGTTTGTGCCATTGGAAGGGCTGCTGAAGCTGATGTACGAGTGGGGGATGGTGGCTGTGCTGCTTGTTATACGTACAGCTGCAGTAAAGGTACTCATCTATATAGCTATTTTTCCTTTTAAACTGTGGAGTTGTCCTCTGGACTGATTTTTGGGGTATCTATACATTGCTATGCAAAAAAACATGGATAGTATCCTATGTTATTAACCGTTTTAATGTGATAGTAATTTCTCTATTTTTATTAAGTCCTAAGTGGATGCAATAACAGTTCTCGGGATGTAGAAAAATTGCTCATTTTGCAAAGGATCTTGTTCTCTCACTTTCTTTCTTCCTCATTTGTCTCTGTTGCTGAGGTGAGCTATGTAGTCTAGCTTGTATGGCATGGGTATCTGTCCTTAGGCAGTCATGTAAAAGACTATTCTCCGATTACTTAAAATGCTCTTGCACAAATGCTATTTATATATTCAATAAAATGATGATACTCTTTACCATTTCAAGCTATGTGAAGCTGTTTTCATTAGATCATTGGTTGAAAAAGTTTCTACAAAGAGCATTTCTTGAGAAGCTTGCTTGTTGCCCTTTTCTTAGTGCCAAAGAAAGGGGAAAAGGGAGAGACATTAGTTGAGAAAGCTTCTGCAGGGATATTTTTGAATAAGCAATCATTTGAGAGAACACTGAGCTTGATTTGTCATAGATCCTACTTAAATTGAGACGCTCATGGTAAAAAGTTGGAGAGGTCTAGAATTTGTATTTCTCATTTTCCTATCATTTCATTGCCAGCAGTCTGTGGGGCTCGTTTCGCTTTCTGAAGGTCTTTAATTGTTCTCAACTTTTGCATAAAATAATTGGCAGGTGCTTTTGTTGGTTGCTCCCTTCAAGGCAGTGTCATGACAACGCGGACAAGAGAAAATTGCCGATTTTATGGCAGCCAGTCTATAAATGCATTGGACATACTACTTGGTTCGTTGCCGAGGCCGCCAGCTGCTGCCATCCTTTATAACGCACTCGCAGACATGTATCAGAAGCTGGAGTGGTCATCACCATATTAGTGCTGTACAGCTTGGTCAATTGTCCCCGATACTGCCTATGGAAGTTCTTAGGTGCAATTCTTGCCACTGTAAAGTTGTCTATTCTTATCAAGTGTACAGCATGTTCAACCTCATTGCTTCCCTCTCTTCGCCGGGGGGTTTCAGGAGAGGAATATGTAAATAGTTATAATTGCTGGGATCAATCTTTGGAATGTACATATAGCTATCCATTTCATATTTGGTGTTTACTCAGGGTATCGGGGAAGACAAGCAAAAACCACCCTTCTTTTCAGATTACTTTGAAGATTGCTTGGGCATGTCCTAGATGGAGGAAATTTTATGTGATTGTTCATGATGAACCCAGAAAAACAGGTTGCGTGGTCACGATCTGATATACAGCTCTTCTATGGATCTTGTTCGGTACTGCACTGTGCATTAGACTCGAGTCAATGCAGTGAAGCGGAAATCCACCTCCCTCCCTGTTTTGAAGTAGTGCATACAGATCATAAACAAGAGAAAATTGCCGATTTTGAGTAGATCTAAGCTTTTTATGTAAATCCCCCCAGAACCACACCCATGATTAGCCTCTATGATTATAGCAGTTGCTTTGCCTAAGTGGGTTCATAATTTGGTTCAGCACCTTCTTGTGTCCTTTAAGCGGAAAAACGCAAGAAAGGGAAATCCGAAACCTCTTAAGCGTGATATGTTGCCGCATTTCAGCCCTCTCTACTAGCGGTTGCCACCTACCACTGTCCGTGGCGGCGATGGTGGCACGCCTCTAAGTTCAGCAATGGTTTGGTCTCCTGTTGGATAGGAAGGACTGCCGAGGGGACATAAAATCATTTGAGTTTTTCCTCTTTCTTTGTCCTAGACCAGAACTCTTTTTCCTTTTCTCTGTTCAAATCGAATACAAAGTAATCGATTCCCTTCAATTTTTCTTTCTTTTTCTTCAGTGAATATATAAAGAAAATCAAATAGGTCTTCTCTTTTGTTTTCTCTTCTTATGTTGTTATCATCGAGAGTCCATTTTTTACCCTTATCTCTATCTAAACAAAATAGAGTCGGCAATCTCAGATTGAGATCTCTCTGTTCTAAAATAGGATCAAGTTGTGTTTGACCAGAGGGCAGCATGGAGTTAGATGGAACAAAATGAGGGATTGAAAATTACAATCCTCGAACTTCTTTATATCAAATCACTTATCCGACGACTCATTTCATATATAATCGTACGTACTACAAATGCTTTCTAATATAAATTACTGAAAAATTACAATATAAAATACTAGGATTAGAAAAGAAATCAAACAAACAAAAAGAAAACCTAGACCTAATGACTGCCCCCGAAACTCTAGGACAACAGTGATGTCCTCCTCGATGGCGGGCGACACCAACACCACAACGACCCCCATGGTGGCGGTTGTCTCCGTCGCAATGGTCACTTAAGACTGTTGTAATCGATTCTCCATCTCACGCGCACCTGTGAGAGATACAAAGGCAACCACTGCACACCATTCAGGTGAGAGATAGAGACAGAGCGAGCGAGAGAGATGGCCACCCAATAAATAAAACAAGGTCATTGTTAGATATCATTGTAGCAACAAATAGCACAATAGCAAATGGCGAACAAAAAATTTAACTCAACTGATGAGAGAATAATATAACCAACCAACTCTAATATAAGCTCACATCCACCTAATGCAAACATTTAAACTCCAGCTTGAAATGAATATTCACAATACCTCTTCAGCTTTCAAGGCGACTCCAATTGAATCATTGACATAAGATAAGGACACTTCCATATTGTATAGGGACAAATCAGAATATACGAATGACTCCCATTAGAGTATATCACTTCAACTGGTTCAACTTCATACTTCTTCCCACAGTATGCTGAGAAGATTGTCACCTAAAGGAAAACACTTGCCCGCATTAGTCCTCTATACAGAAGGATGGGTGTAGAGAAAAGGACAAACAATTGAGTATGCTCACCATTGTATTTAGAACTATCTTAGCCTTTGTTAAGTCCGTCGCAGTACATTCAATAAGAACATTTTTTGTCTTTAAAGTTTTTGCCGGATGTGCACCATTGATGATTGGCGGCAGAGACAGCACAATTCTGCATGGAGTAAAAAATTAGCCTTTTCAGTGATAAGAAGCTTAGTCAACTGTATCATTTCAGTCAATGTAGATGCTCGCTAATCAATCAGACTATACATCACAAATATCTGTCAAATTGTTGATTGCAAGACACCCAAAAAGTGGATGAAGCATCACTTTCCCCACACTGTTTGGCTATGACAGCTAAATAGTCACTACAATTTTTTAAAACCATTGCTCTGGACAAGCCATATAGGACGTTGCATCTCAATGTAAGATCACGGTCACTCTTCTTTACATTTAAGGTTCAAATGAACACAGTAAAAGCTTCCCAAAAATGTGTTGTCCTCCCGCCACTCCCTCTCAACCTGAAATCTTGAAATAGAGAAGGAAAACAGGTATTATGCTGCATGTTAAAGGTCCAAAAATTAATACCGGCAAATGTTCTGATGGAGCTTGTCTTGAAGATCAATTAAGCTGTTATAACTGGCTTCATCAAATGCTATCCCTCTTAAGACAGCAGAAACAACGTATGGACGGATTTGTGAGGTCTGCAACACATAAATGGTCACTCAAGTAATAAATGATTCCAGCATAGATCAATCTAGACAGATCAATCCTCACATATCAGTACCTCTGGTTTTACATGCATCTTAAGCATTGATCCCCTGCTGATGTTACGAAGACTGTATTGAGGTGTCTCCTCCTGCTTATTGAATACACGTAGGGCCTGAGCAAGCCCTTCGAGGCAAAGCAAGTCGTATCTGTGCATTTCCTAGAGGATACCTTATTATTATAATAGTATAGTCATTTCTACACTACATGCAGGAATTTATCAAGAAGAATAATCATTAATTACCGATACAGACTAAAATGATGATAAACCCATCATCTCTTTGAAAACTTGACTTATAACTAAATAATGAAGTTTCTAGATGACATGATTCAAAATAAAGCCAACAGCATTAAGGAGTCAATATCGCAACCTGCTGACCAAATCTAAAAAGGTTTTGCAACCTGCTGATTCCTGCTGTTCCGGCGAACAGGTGACTGCGAAGTTGAATCGGCATTTGGTTCACATGACTTGCATTTTAGAATTGAGATCGCAAGACCAGTTATGCTTTTATATTTTGAGATAAATGCGAGAAAACTTGAGGATTTACCGAGGAATCTATCGCATTCAGATGCTGAATGAGCTCTGTGCTGCTGTGAATGGAATTTTGGCGTATGAGCATGTTCTCTAGGTATCTGAAAAGAAGCATAAATTTCAATTGACCCAATCATCATTACAACTATGGCAAGTAATTCTTATTGTTGGTTTCATAAAAAAAAAAAAAAAAAATTGAGTTGCTTTTAACCTTTCATAGTCCAGAACTCTATGCACCTCATTAGCATGACGCAAAGCCGCCAATGCCAGCTGCACCAGAAAACATAAAAAAGCCTTTAAGAATATAACATGGGAGTTCAGCTACACCATCAAACTAAGGAGATTCTAAAGGATTTATTCAGTGAGGTAGAGACCAAGATCTTGGATGCGCTCAAGAGTTATAATTTCCAAACACATCCACTATTACCGGTATTGCAGCCAACATTTCTGAAGGTTACAAAATTGCTCCTGCACCATATTTCTCTGTTGCCCAGATACCCATTTAACACGTTGAAGCATCTGACATGAGTTCAACTCCTTTTTATTCGAACAAATCTATACTCCTCATATAGAGTATATAAACCTAATGGGAAATTATCCAAAAATTGAAAGCAAGTTGCCGGGCCTAAAAATTTGCTCATGAACCAAGTAAAAGTAGAACTGTAAGAAACGGAAAATGCAAGAAGTACCTGTCCAGGAGGAAAGAGAAGTGGTGCATCAGTAACCATAATTTTGTCTACCTCCTCTTTTGCAGTTTCCTGGAAATGATCAAGAACCATAATGCAGAAAATTAGTGTGACATAAGGATATGAGCAGTCTATTTCCAAAAGTACACATTTGCAGCAGTAATATAAATAAGAAGAAGAATATAAACAGGAACATATAAAACGAAACAATTGACTTAATATACTGTTGAACGAAGATTCTATAACGCTTGGGTCAGAGGCTCTCACATACATAAGGCAGAAGCCATGTAATAACACTATTTGAAGTTCATCAAAAGCATGCAAATTTCTGAGCACAAACATCCCCCAGCAGTATGGCGAAATGCCAGATGTCAGCTCAACCCACCTGCTTATTGTAGCCTTTAAGCTTAATTTCCTTCCAAGGGTCATGCTTCTCTAATGTCAAGCAACTAAGTTGATGCACATGGGGTGGTTTAGAATTTTACTTCCCACATGTTATACTTACAACTAAGGTTCTCACTCAGTTAGATCTGTTAAGAAGCAAATAAGTTTATTGAGGTAGATATACAGTTCCATAAAGTGCTAAAGACTGGCCTAGCGCATACACAAATATAACAGGCAACAATTTGGCATTTCTCAATTGCATGTTCATCTACAAACAGATACGCTCAATTTAACAACGGTTTAAGGCGATGACCCACTAAGCATATGAGGTGGTTGTTGTCATAAGGAACTGGCATCGAAAGCTTTCTCCCTTGAGTTAAGTTCCTCGATAGGTAAACTCCGCTACAATTGAGAGGAGATCCTTCATCTCAGCCCCACTAGCTGCGATCAAGACTCTACCATCGGAGTTAATGGTTATTTTTGAATTTCGGACCAAATCTCCCATGAAATCTGAGAGAGCGCTCTGAGTGGAAAATTGAAAGTTAGGGTAGACGAGAGAAGGAATGATGGGCAGGCGATGCATGTCAGTTTCCACTGAGTGAAGACCCGTTAAATCAGATACTAGAGACATATCTAGTCCAGCCTTTTCAGCACAACTCAATCCAGACATGCTAAACTCAAAGACTTCTCTCTGCATGGTGGATCGTTCGGCAATTCCGGTGCCTAGGGGCCCAGTAGTTGAGTGGACATCTGCAATCATAATAAATAAACCATTACTTGACCATACCCTCTCACGACAAGTAACTTGTTTAACTGCAAAGAGCACTGCAACACATGCCCTACAAAAGCTATATTGTTTTCTTTAGAAGCAGATCTTGGTTTCAGTGATCTCCTAAACCTATATAAATGGTTCAGCACTTTAGCCAATTCTACCAACCTCAACAGTAATCCCCCATTTGTTGTTGAAATTCAGTTTCCATGAATTTTCTGACCATACAAATGCAAGTGCCATGAATAAATTGCTAATTTCAGTTTCCATTAAGCGTATGATTCTACAAATTCGTGTGGCCTAATATAATTGCTTATACCATCAAGCACTTGCAAAAGGATACAAATTCATATTCTTAAGTAGTTTTGTGGTAAGACGATTTAAAACTGTAAGGGTGATAAATAATAATGGCCCCAAAAAATTTCATTATCTCTGTGGCATGAAGGGTGAGATTTTCATCAAATGAAATCAATGACTTGAAGCTTGTAATTAACAAATTTACATGAGAAATAAATTATACCCAGAAGGAACGCGAGCACTTTATTTCAAGGTCTCTCCTTTTGGACAAGCTGACATATAACGTGAATTGATTTTTAAAAAAAATAAAAAATAAAAAATAAAAGAGAGAGAGAGAGATATCTTCAACTGAGTATTACGTGCATACCTTGCAAATCTAGAATCACGGGATCTTTCTCCACAGAATCAATCTGCACACACCGCTTTGCTGCTAACAGTACATATAGGGGTTCCACTGCCTCCTTCAATTGATTAGGACTGAGGGTCATGGATCCCAATCTTATAATGTCTTGTCTTGTCCTAGCAGCAGGCAAAATTGGCTGAAGATCCTGCACTTTCCATAATTAGATTTCCCGAATGCAGGATGCAAAATAACAAGGAACCGACACCTGACCAACATTAGCCATTTCTATAATCTAACATGGAACAAAAGAAAATCCCTAGCAAACATCACTGCACACAGATCTAAACCACCCTAAACAATTGAGGAGGTCAGAATCAACAGAGACAAAGCTTCGCAACGTGCAAGCACCAATGAAAAGCAAAATTTAATTGCAACTTCGCAGCACTCTTTAAACCCGAAATCACCAAGCTTGGAGCATCAAGCCACGGAGGTCAAGATGGAGTTGTAAAATTTCAATCTTTTAGACAAAGAGTAGTGAAAAAACAAAAAACTCGTGATCAAGAGATCTTACATAGATGAATCTCCTAGAGAACCAGAGTTCCGCAACACATCAGAGGCCCAGTCAACGACGTGCACAGTGCAGCATCGAAACTCACAAAAGCCGCAGCTAACGACGAGCTACAGAGCTAAAACACCACACGACCCAATCAAAGACTGAACGCCAAGCAGCAAGCACGGAGCTGCCACGACAACAGAACAAAATCGACAACACCGCACAAGAATCAACCGACGGAAGCTATCCAAAGCGCTTCGGCAATCCCTAGGCACGAAACCCAGTTCGTTCCGATTCGAATCCGCGACGGACGGAATCGAGAGGAACCGAGAGAAGTCGAGACTCACCCTGACGACTCTGCTCGCGCCCTTGCTCCTGACCAAGAACGAGGCTCGGCGGATAACCATGCGAAGCCATCAAGCAGAGCTCCGCCATCATCGACCAAGAACGAGGCGAGGAGGGAAGCGCTTAGGGTGAGTGAGAGGGCTCGAGACAGAGAGGAGGGGGGCGCTTGGGGTGAGTGAGAGGACTCGGGACAGAGAGGAGAGGAGTGCTTGAGGAAGAGAGAGGCAGAAGCGGAAGAAATAGCGCGCGCTCCGTTGAAAAGAAGAGCGCGCCCATCCGAAACACACAACATCTAACCGAACGCCGAATCAACTTCGCAGTCACCTGTTCGCCGGAACTTCGATTTTGTAGATGACTCCCTCGTCCTCATCAGTCTCCTCTTCCAGGTGCTTCTCCTTTCTGATGGTCGCCTTCTCCGTCGTCTGGCCAGCACAAACAAATAAGCCCAACCCCCTCAGCCTTTAAAAAAAAAAAAAAAAATCCCCTCTGATTTGCTCGCGCTGGTTCGCCGGTAGTAAAGAGGGAGGGCAGAGAGAGAGAGGGAGGTCGCGGTCCTCTCGCCAGTCCCGTGCAGTGGTTCGTCGATTGCTCGCGGTCCTCTCGCCGGTCCCGTGCGGTGGTTCGCCGGTCGGAAAGAGGGAGGGCACAGAGAGACTGGGAGGTCGCGTCCTGTTCGTCGGAGAGAAAGAGAGGGAGGGAAGAGTGAGAGAGGCGAGAGAGGAGAGAGAGAAAAACCCAGCAAATTCGAGTGAAGAGAGAGAAAAAGTTTTGAGCGGGAGGAATACGATGACCGTCCTTTCTTCGCGGTGGAGCCGAGCCGAGCCGAGCCGACCAAAAATCAGCGCCTTCCTTTTCCAGCGGGTCCCGCTCGGGGACACGTGCCGGTATTTCATTGGTTTGTGCGCACCAGGTCAGCATATGACCTGGCGCGCACTAACCACTGAATATTTTATCCTCGTTATGCGATGGCGGGGTTTGACTTTGACCGATGAACAATCACGCCATGTCCTTCGTTCATATCATTCCTCCTTCCCCCCGTCTCTTTCCTCACTTCCACCACCACCACCACCGCCACCCCCACCGCCCTCGCATACATCGATCGAACCAGGAATCAGAGTCGAGCCATGGGCGTCGCGGACAGCGGTGGACAGGCCTTCGATCGAGCCCAGGAGCTCAAGCAGTTCGAAGAGTCCAAGCTCGGCGTCAAGGGCCTCCTCGACTCCGGCCTCGCCTCCCTCCCTCCCCTCTTCATCCACCCGCCCGAGACCCTCTCCGACCTCAGGCCCGCCCGCCCCCGCCCCGGCTCCATCCCCACCATCGACCTCTCCGGCTGCTGCGACTCCGCCCGCCGCCCCGCTGTCGTCGGGGAGGTGGCGCGCGCCGCCCGCGAGCTCGGCTTCTTGCAGGTGGTCAACCACGGCGTGCCCGCGGAGGTCCTGGACCGCACCGTCGCGGCCGTGAAGGCCTTCCACGAGCAGCCGGCGGAGGCGAAGGCGAGGATCTACCGGAGGCAGTCGGACACCGGCGTGTCCTTCTTCTCCAACGTCGACCTGTTCCTCTCCAAAGCGGCGAGCTGGAGGTAAGTAAGCCACGAGCATGTGCGATCAAATTCATGAAATTGATGAAAATTAGATTTATAAGAGCTAGATCGGCAAACGACACTACTGAACTGATGTATCATATTATGTCTGAAAATAGGGCAGAGACACATCCTGATGTGTTGACTGTCGTATTGACAAATTATGCATCATACGGTTAGAGAATTCATTTTGACAAACGAAAGAAAATATCATTGGAAAAAAAAATGGGCAAGCGAAAAGATTCAGTTCAATTAATGCCTGGAATGATAATATGCAGGGACACACTCCATATACAGCTGGGGCCGAAATTAGCGGACATGGAAGAGATCCCTGAGGTGTGCAGAAATGAGGTGTTGGAGTGGAATCAGCAGGTCGAACGGCTGGGGAGCATCCTGCTGGGGCTGTTGAGCGAGGGGCTGGGATTGAGTCCCGGCAAGCTGCAGGAATTGACGTGCTTGGATACAAGGAGGATGTCGGGGCATTACTACCCGTACTGTCCCCAGCCCAACCTGACGGTCGGCTTGACATCCCACACGGACCCAGTAGTGATCACGGTGCTCCTGCAGGACCAGGTCGGCGGGTTGCAGGTGAAGCACGGCGATGAGTGGGTGGATGTGACGCCAGTCCCAGGTGCTCTTGTTGTGAACATTGGTGACATCCTTCAGGTAAACTCCCTTTAAGGACTTATCACCTGAGAAAGTTGAAAAGTTACACTCTACTGTGAAATACAAGTCTATTCACATGCTTTTGATTTTTCCAGATCATGTCCAACGATGAGTACAAAAGCATGGACCACCGGGTATTGGCCAACCCCAGCCAAGAGCCACGTGTGTCAATAGCAGTTTTCTGCAACCCAAGCAATCATGAGAAGGAGTTCGGCCCATTCCCAGAGCTTGTGTCTTCAGATAAGCCCGCTGCTTATCGGCAGTTCACCTTCGACGAATACATGAGAAGATTCTTTACCAAGGGGTTGGATGGGAAGAGCCTAATAAATTACTTCAGAGCATGATTGAGAGGTGCATAGGTCAAAAGAGGTGATAAAAGAATAAGATGCTTCCTTGTAATACTGAAGGAAATACTGGGTTCTTCCCCTAAACTCTACTAAACCTTGTGTAATTGTTGTTCTTATGGTGTTAATTTGAATATATTGCGTTGCATATTCCATGTGAGACAGTAACTTGTGCGATGGATTCACTAAACTCATTCCACAGAGATTGAACCAATCACCGACATGGGAACTCAACAGCAAGATTGCACGAGATGAATAGTTTACTGTCCACTGGAAAATAAGAGGCAGTATCCTGGAAAACCTATAGACGCAACGAAACAAATGAATTTGATTCTTGCCAATTACATGTACAGGCATCTATACTCACGTCTTCCCACTGCCGAACCATTCAGCCATTTCTTCATCGTCCTCAAAGTCTGGTGATTCGGACTTCCTATAAATTCTGGATGAGCGTGGCTCCTCTGGATTTGCCTTTTCCTCTGCAGGTCATTCTGCTTCTTTCCAGCATCTTCATTTTCCACATTTCCCTCTTTTCTGTGTCACGAGACACATCGCTCATGCCTCCTGCAATTGGAAAATCAAGAATTCCAGAAACCTCGTTCGATGAGTTTGTTAACTTTGGTTTCTCAGTGACCCCATTCTCTCCATCCACAAATCTCCACCTATTTGTGACTCGCATTTGACTATTTCTCCTCAGAGACACCATAGAATTTCTATCTCAACGGCTCCATGACCTTGATTGTGATTTCCAGCATCATAATCTCGTTGAGACAAGCCCTTTGAATTTGATGCTTTGGGCCTTCTATAATCACACTTCAAGCATACCATATTCCTTCTAAAGTTGATGTAATTGCACCTACCAATCACAGATCCATAAGGGCAGAACAGCTCAGGAACAACTATAACTGCTCAATGTAGGAATTAACTAAAATAATGGATTAGCAAGAACTCACGATTCACATTCCCACTCCCCAGGATTGAGTAGCCTTTCCGGGGGTTTCTCTTTGCACCGCAAACATCTAGTATTCTTTGCAAATTTAAGAAATTGCATCTGCAAAATGCAACAGTTTCTATAAGCAAGGAGCTCTGGTCACCACAAATCAGTGAACAAGTGAGAAAAGGCATGGAAGCAATCACTTGTCACATATCCAGTCTCCTTTCTTTAGCGGAAGATGATCTTGGTCTTCCTGCAGTTGATTCAATCTTTCCTGAGAAAAAGTATAGCATCGCAAGCATTTGATGTTCTTAGCAAAGTTTAAGAAGTTGCACCTGCCATATGCAGAATCATATCAAATATTCGGAGCAAAACTCAAATTAATCAATAGGATGTTAACAATTGCATTACTTGGGGCAATGCCAATCTCCTTGTTTCATTGGAACATCTTTGTAGCCTTTCTCTTCCGAACTTGAATGCGAGGATAAATCACCAGTTGGGGTGGATTTCAACGAATCAGAGCCAAGTACATCGGTGCCATACTCTGCCATTTGCTTTAGCAGTGCTCTGACTGATTCCTTAACTGTTCTAGTCAGACATGGTTTATTCTCCACAGTATCGCTTATGGGGTCAAGTCCGTATGTCAACAAGATTCGCATAACATCAACTGTGCGCCCTCCTTCATCTTCACGCGCCTTCACAAATGCTCTCTCACAGTTTCCCCTCAAGTTGCAGGAGCTGCAAACCTGGCAAAGCAGCTGTCTGTAATGAATATGACTGACGAAACCATATAATCTAATGATTACTGCAAGTCTTTAAGAAGAGGACATACATTTCCCTCATCGATGCCCACATGCGCCCTCAAGCGCTTACCAGAGTTAACCACTTTTCTGTCTGTGCTGGGGCATCCACACTCTGCTATGACCTGAATATGTTTCTTTGACAAATACCTATCAGGAAATGTCTTGTTAAAACCTTCTGACTATGAGTTAAGCGACTGTTTCTATTTGCAAATGAGGAAACCTCCGATTTCTCAAGTAAAGCTATGTTGTCGGATACCTATTTGGTGATGATATTGCGTTGGATAGTCATTAGCCACATTGAATAGCTAACCTCCAAATCAGAATGCATACCGTCAAATTGATTACCAGCTAAATTCTTGATATGTATTATTATCACATGCCCAATGTAATATGAATTGCCTCTTTTCAGGTTACGTCATCGAAAATCTTCGGTTCCAGGTTCTAGTCAAATACTTCATTTCGAGAGCAAGGCATAGTAACATAGAAAGGCCTGATAGTGGATGGGTAAGCTTGAAACCTAAAGGCGAGTCCTGTGGATTCTCTTTTCTAGGTAAAGGAGGATGCACACAAGGCACCATGTTGTTGCCACTATGCAGAAAAAGATGAACTAAGATGCCAACAAAGGTGCTTTTAACGATATTAGATTTAGCTTACTAACAGAATTCTGGATAAAAGAAAGCTCGGGAGAAAATGTCTAGTTTCTAAAAAATGGTCGCTTGTATTACTTACAAAACTTAATGAAGAAAAATATTTTCATCATCCACGAAAATATTTAGACATTTATTGTTATCAATTATGAAAATATTTAGCATTGACTAATAATTTCAAACGATACAAATAATCATTTTTAAGAAAATATTTTCTAAATCATTCGTTTTTCGTGAAAAAAAAAACAAATTATAAATCTATAGATATATGATAATAGGCCATCACTTCATAGTTGACATGACATGGTGATATTATCCAAAACAACATGACCATTCACAAGCTCCTAGGAAAACTATCTATTCTCTCTTCTCCAGGTTTTCAAAACGAACAAAGAAAGAAGAAAACTCCTTTCCTTCACAATGTTGTGATTCTTGGCCTGGTTTGAAGACGGTGGAGTTCCGTTTCCTACAAATAGCAGGTTCTTGGCCTCAAAGCAAGCGAAATATAAATTGACCAGGAAAGACAGTCAAACGTGACACAGTTAGATCTCTAAATGACAATATGATGGTGGGTATGCAAAATCTAACAAGAACCTGGAAAAGTCTGAGCTTTCTTGAAGCTCGTATGAGCAATCCCTTCCCCACCTACCCACAAATATATACTCCTCAAGAAGGCACAGAGGTCTATACCCCACCATCATCACCAAAGCCCAATGTCTCTGTAATTAAATCAAACAGGTAAAGCGCACCAGCCAAAGGGTCATCACATTCAGTACCTCATAACGTCGTATCTGTCGCGGGCGAAATTCAGGCATGCGTTTCTAATGAGATTCGAATCTTTCGGACCCAACTCCACATTCTGGAACGGGTTGCCCTCCGCATCAAAGTAGCCTCCCTTCAACAGAAGCACCATCAAATCCACCCACTCGGGCCACGGATGCGATATCTGAGCCGCCGTCGACTCAGAGTGCCCCGTCCTATGGAAGTTATTCTCCATCCCCGGAGCGAATCGGGGAAATGGGTTTATTGGTTTCGAAGACTCGAGCTCCCCAAGCACATCGTTGTTACCAGAGAAGTCGAGCTCGGAGTCGGGGTTCGGGGCATCGGTGTACTGGCGGGAACGAGCGGAGGTAACGACGAATCTGAGGTTGGGGAAGTGATTTTTCAGATGCCAACGACTTGTTGGGAAGAGCTTGTGCATTGAGCCTGAGAGGACGCGCGCTTTGGCGGCAGATGGGCACGGAAGGCTCGCGTTTGGACGTTTTGGGAAGTTGACGCAATGACAGGCTACCGCTCGCATCTGTGGAAGGAGAAATCTCGCGCCAAATTACATTGCCCAAAGACATGGGGACATTTTGGCCCATAGGAATAGGTTTATCAGCTAAAGTTAATCGTAATTTTGAAGGACTTCGATCCAAATTTGAAATTACAATTAGACAGATTACAATCCCACTTTTTCTCCCCACTTCTCTCTCTTTCTGCCAACGGTACACCAGCGCCACCATGCCACTGTTGTCCCAATATTTTCTCAGGCACAACTGTCGTATGTAATATTTTCGATATCGCGCCTTGCCACCCGAGCCTCCCATCCCTATTGCTTGCCCCACAAAGCTAATCTCTCTCTCTCCCTCTGCCTCAGCCCCAGCCGAGGTTATGAACACCTGGCGTCACCACCTAGCCTAGAGCGATGCCAAATTTGGTGTCGGCTAAGGTCGTTTCTTTCTTCCGCTGCCCCCGTTGAGTATAGAACAGATGGCTTGACGGGTCGCAAACTCCCAACCAAATTAACAACCACCACGGTCACAGCCCTCCGGCATTGTATAAGGCATCGGCTAGATCAGGCCCTGGCTCAGCAATGTCAGCAGCATGGCCAGGTTAGACTCGACACGCGATACACAGGAAGAGAGAGAGATAGCAGCGGGGGCTCGGAGACAGACCAACAACTGTGGGGTCCCTTGCAGGCGGTGGAAGCTCGTCTAGGCGTGCTCGTGGGTGTATGATACCGTTGTTAGTGCTAGTTGTGCAGACGAGCGAAGAGCAAAATGACAGTAAGCACATTCAAACTGGGAGACTTGAGCAGGAAATTTGACATTACAAGGAATCATCTGCACCAAAATACTAGCGCGAAGTACCATCACATGATCAAATGAAACCAGAAAAGAATTCCTAGAAAAATAAAACTAGAAGCTATTTTCCTTTTTATCTGAAAGAAAGGCCGAGGATGAGGACAACTCTTTAAGTCACGATTTCGCTTAGCCTTTTGCAGACTGTTTCTTTCGACAGCAGCGACTTTATTCTTCTCGACAGGTCTCTCATCACATCTACGATGAGCGACTTCTTTTGAATTCTGAACGTGATAGCTAGCTTCGTTGTTTCAGGAACACCTTTCTTCAACATGGATTCGTCCTCCATTATTTTGGTGGGAAAATGTTCCAATGCGATCACCCAGAGAGCAATGATGGCACGAAAGGCAGCCACTTCCGTCGCAATTCCGCATGGAGCCTCAGCCGAAATAGATTTAAGAGTGCTCAAGTCGTGTTTTTGCACCAATTCACTTTCACTTTCGAGGAGTACCCTCAGAGCTGCCAGCAAGCGGCCCTCTACCAACTCTGGACCTCCTAGAGTTACCTATAATTCAAGAAAAATTGAAAAAGAAACTGCATATTGTCAGAAAGGATCAGAATCAACAAGCCAATATAGATGCCAACAAGATCTTACAAATAGAAGGGTAAGAGAAATGCATCTATAGTCATGTGGCATCCCTTGATTCTCAAAGTTAAGGCAAATTTGGAATGAATTCTGAAATGCCGCAAGAGCGGTTTCATCACTTAAAGTACTCTTCTGGAACATAATAAAAATATAATGATGGATAAAACCTTGAGATCAGGAGTGTCTCCATATAGATTTAACTGGGACAAGATCTCTTGCTGCCATGGAGCGGTGAAGAGAAATTTGGTGACGAAACCCCAGCAGCCAAACTTGCAGCATCTAGAAGAGCGCCGTCGTACTTAAGTTCGATAGTGTCATATCGATTTGAAGGTATAACAAATCTATAATCCAGAAGAAAAAGATCATTGCTCAAACAACCATAATTAAGAAGCAAAGGATCATTTGCTCCGATTTCTTTCTCGGCAACAACCTGGAGAGAGCTGTGACACATGAGACCAAGACCGAATACTATCATAACTACATAACGGCTAGAAAAACTACGGACCGTAAGTGAACAGAACCTTTTCCCACCACCAAAAAAAAAAAAAAATGGAACAGAGAAAGCAAAATTGACAACAAAATCAAGAATATGCAAACATGCCTTGACTAGCATTTCTGGTTGTTCTTCACCTTGCTCCTGGACAATACGTGCATTTGGATCAAAGCTGTGGTTGCACATATCTATAAGAGGAAGCATCATAGGCACATCGCTATAGGCCCCTGTTACGGACTTCTTTCCATATAGCCTAAAGGCCCCAGATGAGACAGCTGACATAGCCCATCCAAGTGAAGATGCATTAATATTTTGTCCTCCAAAAGGATGATCCTTCATGTTAAAATCGCTGATGGCATTCTTGACTTCCTTCTCAAAATTAAGAAGAAATCGGCATCTCTTGTTTACCTGGCATGAAATAAAGGCTTATCACATGACTGTTACAGAAGAAGAAACCTTGTGTAAGGCATCACCAAGGTCACCAAGAACATACATATGCTATGAGCTCTAATGCAAGGTCATGATGTCCGAATAACACAACATCCGATCATTTCTCAGAAGAAGCAGCTACCAGTTTCACAGGTAAAATGCTAAGTTTCTGCCACGTGTACAAACAGAGATCAATCTTTTAACAGGTCGCAAAAAGAACAGAATGCTAACTATCCCTCAGTGTTATTGCTATACAACCAAGAAAATTCAGTAGTGATCGCAAGGGGGAACTTGACCAGATCCCGTTCCAAAGAAGCCTATGCCTATCGTCTCTGCAATCTAGAAGTTGAAAGATTCGGTGCAGCTAGCAGGATCCAAAACTTTTTAACTCTGGGTTACTTGTTTCTTTGGTAGCAAGGCAAAATTTGGCTCGGATGCCTTCCCTGAGTATTTGAGAAATAATAAAATGGGGGAAGCGTTTCGTTTCTTCCGGGAGCGTTGTCTTTCTGAAGAGATTCAAATTGAAAAGAAGGGGGCTAGCCATTTGAGAGGCGAGACCGACCGTACTTAAGGTGGATTCCCGTTGGAAAATTTAAAAAAGAAAAAAAAAACGGAGGAAATGAGGAAAAAGGAAATTTTCTTGTAAAATGTTTTGCTCTAAATAGGGTATGATTTTAAAAAATAAATACTTAATAAAGGGAGGAAAAAGGGAAAATTTGGTCATAATATTGTGCTTGGAGTCGTAAATTGTAAAGCTATTTTATGACTTGAAAAATTTCTTTTTAATCGATGCCTTATGTCCATTTCCAATATACTATACATGTAATCTCTAGATGGATAAAAAGAAATTTTATTTCTTCGGGCAATGAATTTGAGTAGTGTGTAATCAACATTAAAGAGAGATTCGACAACTATGGACAGGCTACTCTGATGTGGTTTGGCGGAGGTGGCACTAGCTTGTTGTAGTATGAAGAGTGTGGAATTACTCCTTAACATTTTGATGATGACTCATTTGAGTATCTAAAGCTTGATTTTGGTTAATTTATTGTTAACGTTGAAGAAAGAACATGCAATCAAATCCTAAATTCATCGTTGAGGGTAACCTATCTAAAAACTCAGATGTGCCTTCTAATTGATTTTTTTTTCCAGGTCGGGACAAATAGGAAAGTCACGTAGGATTTCCAGCATGAAAAACCTATCAAGGGTAAGTTGTCACTATTATAAAACTATATTTGAGAAATAATAAAAAGTGGGATTATACAAAGGAATTATTGCTTTGAGGCCAATAAAGGAACATTTGTCACTATCTTTCTCAGGTTTATAAGTTGAGAACTTGGAAGATAAGACAAGATAGAATCACCTCCACTCCTTCAAGCAGTAGCTTCTTTGTGGCATTCTCATTTTCACTCAAACCGTCCCAATCAGAAGAGACTTCGAAAGAGAGTTGTAACGTTGGCTTGGGAGAAGCTCGAAAGGCTTAAAAAATTTTCAAGAGGGTTTTTAAGAGTGAGTGATCATCATGGCATCGTGACCAAGTCACTCGATCTTTCGAAATCGTTTGGCCTTTGAAACACAACGTATCTCGAAAGTTACTTGACTAATCATTTCTGTATGGGAGCTTTGCTCATCTCTCTAATTTCCTTAGCACTTCCGATGATTTTTTTACGCAAGCACTTGGACTTTGATAATTTTTCTTTCACATAAGATTCAGCCTTTCGGCTCTTTTTCTTGGTAGGCATTGGCCTTGCTTTTACCACTTGCTTTTTCATGCCCCCCAATTTTGTCGAACTTTTTGCTTTTTGAATTTTTGAAGCTCTTATGACTTTCGAGATACTTTTCACGTTTTCTTGTAAATGTCAATTATATGTGGTCAATCCTTATACCTTGCCCCAGTGAAGGGAGTTGATCACTGCTCGAGGTTCAGAAATGAACAATCGGACCCAAATTGGTTAAAGCAACAAGTATAAGTGTTTGGGTAGAGAATGAAATGCTCTTCTTCACCTTGGGATGAATCAAGCTCTTATGAGAATTCCTCTGAAGCTATCACCAGAAGATTGATTCCAGTAAAAGTAATAGAATTTTTCTCAATCTTTCGTTTTACAACACGACCGTAACCTCCTATGCTGCCCTAATGTAGGGTCGTTCTCGATAGGGGTACTTTGAAGGATCATCTTTATTTGGCCCAAAGGGCTAGCAAGAGATTAGTACAGTGCTTGGGATTGATAAAGGAAACGCCTTTATCATTTCGATTTTTGCACTCAATGGGAATAAATCATTCGTCTTAAGAGAATATCATTTTTCACTCAACTCTCAAAAGTGTTTGAATGATGTGTTTGGATATAGCTTACCTTTCTCCATCCTAAGCACTTCTTATTTGGCATGGTTAACGTCTCCATTTCACTCTGCTGAGATTGTCTGAGTAGGTTAATCTCCATAGGAAAATTTGATTCAAAATGAATAACCCACAAAACAAAAAAACAATTTTGAAACAAAAAGGCTGTTCAAAATGTTTGTAGAAACTTTTTTCTCAATTATTCAATTTTGTGCTTGTTTCTAGAAAAATGCCAAAGGTTCTTTTTGTAATAGAAATTCTCCATTTTTTTTTTCATTAATTTTGAGAAGAAGGGTACTTACCTGCGGTATGGTGACTCAGTAACCGTGTAAAGAATGTAAAAGAATGTGTTGGTGCAAAAATCTTTAGAGATTGAAATGTTGGAAACTATACATTATTACCCTTCGCTCACTTTTATCATTTGGGTGCTAACATTTCTTGAGTTCACCCTCGTGGATATTTGGTAACTCGATACTGCCCTTCACTTGCATTTGCCTTTAAGTGTCCGATGTCTTCCTATCAAAGGAAATAAAGAATCATGTCAGAGACGCTATCAAAATGAGCAATTGGAATCGACACCATTTACCCTTCACATGTTTCCGTTCTTCAGGTATGAACTTTGCCTAAAGTGGCTAGAATTGATTGAAAAATGGCTATGTGGCCCTAATTTTATCCATGAAAAGCACTTCTTTATTGCATACAACAATTTACAAAGTTCAATTCCTACTTTTTCAAATGCTCTTTTCGAAGAGATGTTTAATTGATAAAGAACTTGAAAATTTTAAATATGAATCATTAAATGTGTTTTTCAAGATCTTGCTTTGAAATGAGAGGGATTGCTCCTTGTTTCCACATTTGATGATATTGTTTTTTAGATGCTTTGCCCCATTTATTCCCTATAAAGAAAAGATTGGACATGTTACTTCCACACTCGATTGAAAATCATTTAGGAACTATATACATCCTTTTACGCCAAATGGATGGTCAAGTCTCAGCATGCTTTCTTGTTAGAAGGCGATACTTCTACAATCAAGGTGCACCTTTTCCCCCATTCATCATCTGCAAGGAAGAAGAAATGTGATATGTTATTTCCGTACTCAACACAATTCATTTAGGAACGAAATACTCCCTTTTGTGCTTAATTGGATGTCTTGTCATGTCTTATTGGAGAGAAATATTGCCCTTATAAGAATATTCCTTCGCTTTTGTTGGAATGGTATATAACTTGGCGCCCACGATGTATCCTTGACAATGGAAAAGAAAATCATGTCAGAAACAATATCAAAAATTGATAATTAGAATCGATACAGTTTACTCTTCCTTCGAATTCGCCTTTTGGATGCTTGGCAACTCCCTTCATTTGTCTCATCAAGCAAAGTGAACGAGATCGATAGACTATTTTGGCACCTAAAGCATCTCCAAATAAAGAAACTTCCCATAATGGAATTTAACTTCATTCCGCCTCTACGGAAGATTGGCGCCGACGAAGCCTCGACGAATGCTTACTCCTCGAGTTCCATGAGCCTACACTTTTGTCCTTTAGAAGATGTGATTGGCAATTTTAGATGATCCCTTTATTTTACTAATTTAACAAAAGTGGATAAACGAATGAATTGTTATACCAGAAGTTCCTACTAGAACGATTACAACCTCACCATCTCAAAGTATCATTTATGGACTAACTCGAGAAAGTGACTAAGTGAAGAGATAAAATTTTATGCAGGTTCTTCTTGAAACTCTTTCTTCAAAATATTTCGAAGCTAAGGTACAAAGATTCAGCTCCAAGGGTCCATTTGAAAAACTTCAAGTGCTTTTTAAAGAATGATGTTTCTTTACATGAAATTGAATTTAATTACCCAAAAATGTGAGTTGCATGATTTACAAAAGTGCCAATTGGGCTTGCATGCAAAACTCAAAACTGAAAATATGATTGTTACCAAGAATAAAGACAATGATATCATACAAAACACGCTTGCATATATGAGCGTATAAATCCATTCTCATCCTAATTCTAAAGTCGACTTCTTGGCATGATCAAGCAAGCGAAGTCAAGAAGTGTCATCACGCATGACCTGCAAAAAGAAGACAATGTTAATGTGTGAATGAAAAATTGACCTTTCAATGAGGTCACCTCTTACAGCAAAATCATAATGACAGTACATGCCCCATAGTCCCTATTATGGAATTTTGGTATTTCACCAAGATTTTTCGTAAGAGAAAGATCATTTGGCGGCTATCAATCGAATGTCCATTCTATTCCAAAAGTTTCATATGCAAAGGTGGCATTGATTTTTGAAAGATTAATTTGTGATCTTACTCCTAGAAAAATGAGGTAACTTTTATTTTGAGGAATCTGTACACAAAATATTATCTGAATTTCAATCCCAGAATGTAAGAAAAAAAGAATTTGATCGAAAATATGATCTCAATTTTTGTGCCCCAAAATTCAATCTTAACTTAAAAGAATTTCTAAATAAAAAGTGGTTTTGAGCCCCTAATTGAAAATTTAGACAAAGCCATATGTTCATTGGGGCTAGATCAAATAGGCTTGAAATTTATATTCGAGGTTCATTATCAAGAGTGCTTGCGAATCCTTTTTATTATAAGCCTACATCAACAAGAGCATTCCATTAATTTCCACGAATTTTAAAATGAAAATTCAATTAAAAAAAACAAATAAAAAGAAGAATGATACTTACGGTAGGGGACAACTTTTCTCTTCTTTTTTTTTTTTAATTACATAGACATACACATGGGATGTGGTTCAATTTCTACTCTATACGGCTCAAAATGGAGCCATGGGATCACCGGACCGAGCCACCAAGATCGCGGCTAGGTCGTGTTACCCATGACTCCAGCTTCGTCAAAGAACCGACTCGTGTCGCATGGTTGCAGACCAGGGTGGGGACCTTTGACATCAAGAAGGAAATTTCAGGGTTGAGATAGGCAACTCATACTACATGGTTGTAGTTGGAGTGATATCCACCTCAACACCATCCTAAGAAATCCTATGCGGCTCAGGTCCGGCGGCAAGTAATATGTGCTACTATAGTGTGATGCAAAAAATACATACACAACAATTTATAAACAAGCAGTACTTCAAAAATTCAAAACATGAACATTCATTCACAACTTTACATCTGCAAGACAAGGGGTTAACAATCACTCCTCCCCTTTTAACTCCCAACTACAAAAACATTTAACACTCATGTTAGAGACATACCTGATATCTTCACTGCCAAACAAAACTTATTTTCGAACAAGATAAATTTAGGCCTAAGTCTACTAAGGTTTAAAACTATTCCCCAGTGGAGTCGCCAAGCTGTCACGACCTACCCCTCGGGGGAAGGAACAGGCTTAAGAGTATTGCCTAAAGAACGAGTCTAAGGCTCATGATTAGGCATGGGCTCTCCCAAGCCCATACCTCGTGTGACATTAGAGTAACTTAATAATTTTGCAAAAAAGAGTCGTCACTAGCCTATTAGGATCGGCTAGAAACCAAATGAGGCATGGGAGTGTACCTCACTTCCTCGTAACCAGAGAATCTTGTTCATTTTAACAGAAAATATTTTTGTCGGGCAATTTGGATTGATTTTATACCTATCCACTAACATGTGAGGTGATCATGCGGGTACACAATCATTAAAGTAACAATTCGCAATCAAAATCCTAATTATAATAAACTTTAGCATGTGCAATTAAACATAATAACATATGCAAATTAAACACGTGATATAATCAATGTGCAAGCAAATAAAGGCCTAATTACACTAAAAATGCAAGACATGGCAATTCCCAACCAAACCCTACATTTTTTAATTTTTGAAATTTTTTAATTTTTTTAAAAAATATGTTTTTATTAAAATTTAAATTTAAATTTTATTTTTTTTAAATAATAATAATAATTTTTTAATTTACAAAAAATTGGCGAACCAAGTCGGGTCTGGTCTGACCCAACCTAGGTTCAGCCCGGTTTAGGGAGGGCCAATCAGCCACCGGGCCTAACCCAGCTTGTCAGGCCTCAATAGGATTGGGCCTAAACGACGGGCCCGATCCAGCTTAAAAATGAGGCCACTCGAAAAAAGAAACCTAAGTAAACTAAGCATGGCCCAACACAAAAGGAACATCTAATATTAAACCGGCCCAAAGGCCTTGCTTCGGCCTATGCGGCCCACGCCCGACCCATTAAAAATCCGTATGCGATACATTTATAATAAATTTATAATAAACCTAAGTCCAAGAGCTAAACCTGTCCTATGACGTTCACCTCAAAAACCCACTAGCTCGATAATAATGTCCTTTTCCTTTTCCGAAGGAAATGAAGTAAATTTCCACATCCATATCTCAAAGGACGATAGAAGATCTAACTACACCCTTTAGTAAACACCGAAATGTGGCCGGACCACCAAAGAATATCCTGGTCTCGCTCTCTCGAACCCATCACTCCGCCGACCTTACTAACTAAGCAAGGTGTGAGCTAAAACTCGAGGCAGATCTCGTCCGAACAAAGATAGTTCACCAAAAGGCGCGCTCTCGATAGCCTTGCATCGCAAACGAGGAATCTAAGTCGGGGCTTAGTTTAACGAGAAGAAACGCTCTCTCGAGTGCAGATTTCACACTGCTCGCCACCATATAATAATACTTAACAACCGTTGTTCTTCCGAAAAGCGTGGCCGGTGGGGGAGGAGGCCCAGTGAGGTGAGGAGAACATGCCGTGACCGGATCCTGAAATGTCTCCGGAGTTGACGGTCGGATCGTCTTGTCCTGCCCCCCCCCCCCCCCTCCGACCTTCGATTACAGTCGTGCATCTCTCTGACACCACCGCGCCACCCCTGCTTCCTCCTTTATAATAAGCAGGGAAAGAAATTTAGTTAGTAATGTAGTTTGACTCTAATTTTTAAATGAGTTACTATCATTAAAAAAATCACAAAATAATACACTTTATTCATTAATTTTCATTAAATTTTACTGTCAAATTGTTGAATTAAATAACATGTGACAATTAATGGGTGTATCACTTTTAAAGTTTTACCTTCCGTTGTGATTTAACAAGGAATAATAAATTTATTATAAATGTATCACATACGGATTTTAATGATCAAAAAATTAATTTGAAGTAAATTACACAAACAAGGTCCTTTCGAGTAGACTAAGTAAATTGAACATTTCATAAAAAATGCAAGATTCTAACCTGTTGTCCCTCATTCTCGCTCAAAGCTTTTGGTAAAAGGCTGGTAAGAGAGAGCAAGACGATGAAATTAGGTTATAGCTTTTGCAATTCATCTAAAGATTTCATTGCAAAATATCATGAAACATGATGCTTCAAATTGAGACTTCTAACTCTTCGATGTCGTGCCATTCTAAGAATGCCCGACCTAGATAAAGTTGAGTAAAGAGACCGGGCAATTTCGATAGAGTGACCAACCTTGCATTGTTTGTAATCAGTACTTTTTCAGGTTAAAGTTATTCTAAATTGGATTTCGTTGAACAAGCACTTAATATTTTCTATAATACATAAAACCCCATGTCCACAAATTTTGAACATCAAAAATCAACGAAAGAAGTACACTATCAATGTCATAACTGGTTTACGACACTCTTTAGTACTAAAAGTTTCCGTCAGATCACTTAAGTGCCAAATCGGAGAAAAAACGATCACTTTGGTGCCACCAGCAACAGATTTTGGCCAAAATGATTACGTGGCTTTTATATTTAAAAACAATCGAGAAGCCTTTTAAACGACATCATATTCCGTCTTTCTTAAGAAACGACATCATTTTGCCGTCCTACATGAATGGCCTCACAAAAACGACGCCGCACAACTCATTTGGGGATTTTTTTTTTTTATTCAAGGATTGAAATTAGGGTTTTTTTGGTCCGCCGTTGCTCAGCCACCGTCGCTCGGCTACCGTCCCTCATCCACCATCACTTGGCCGCCATCCCTCGGCCACCGTCACTCAACCACCGTCCCTTGACCTCCATCGTAGTTGCTTGCCACAGCAAGACAAAAGAAAAAAAAACAAACAGAAAATCCCGAGGGAGAGGGAGGTGTCGACGGCGAGGGCGGAGGAGGGGATGGCGGGGCCACGGCCGCCACCATCGTCGCAGCTGACTTCGTTGACGACCTCCATGGCATTCCAGATCTTCGCGGCTACCATTGGCCGGATCACTCATGCTTCTGGAGATTCTTCAAGCTCGCGCTTCCTCTGCGCCCGGCGATATTCCTTAGGAAAAGGTGATGGTGGGGTTAAGATTCGAGGATTTGAAAGGTCGACAAGGTGATTGAAAATGGGGGAAAACTACTGGGGAAGGGTGGAGGCGAGTGCGTGGTTTCTTTTCTAGAATACTACTAGTGTTATGCTGGTGCGCTGCTGGTATTGCCGGTGCTGTTCTTCGACGCTGCTAGTGTTGCTGGTGCTGTTCTTCGAAGAAGAAGACGACGCCTTCTCTCTCTTAATTTGGGGATTTAGAGTTTTGAATTTGGAGGAAAGACACCACTGCGTCGTTTTGTTGTTTAAATGCTGACTATACTCTCCGGTGAGCCACAACAGCTTAAAAAATTAATAAAAAGGTGCAACGTCAGATTTCCGGCCAACTAGATTAAAGTTGGCACCAAAGTGAGCATTTTTGAAACTTTTTGGCACTTAAGTGATCCAACAGAAACTTTTGGTACCAAAGTGAGTGCCGTACACAAATTATGGCACTGATAATGTACTTCTCCCAAAAATCAACATATTCAAAAGACCCTTAACAAATACTTTTAAATGCAAAATAATTCAATATGTTCCTTTCTAAAATTATGAACACGCTCATCAAGGCGGTGGTTAATGAAGATGATTATGGGTTGGTTTTAACTGTAAAAAATTATTCACATGAATAACTAATCAATCATGAAAACCGGATTCATATATAATTGTAAAACACTGAGATCAATAAATACAGCAGAATTAAAGCATACATGTTTGAGCCATTGCTTCACTTGAAGAAAAATATATCAATCTGATAATTAGTGATCTATCGGAATGCTAGATCTTTCTCGCTATGATCTATTTCGATATAGCAGCTTTCAATGGAATTAAAACAACTAATAGGTATAACCTACCCTTTTATAGGCTAGAGAGGGGACCTAGCAAACCCTAATCAACATCATGTCAACTGGGCCCTTCTATTACAAGCTTCAATTAAACACAATCGCCTACACTTTGCTGCTCAACCAAGCCCATTATCAATAGATGCCAATACCCAATTTAATCAAATCACTGTTGGGTTCAATAAATATTAGAATATCCATTAACCCGATTATTTAAAATAGAAAACTAATTAATTAATATAACCCCATATTATAGAAAATTTCCAACATTCTCCCACTTTGGCTACATTAATTAACTTATTTTATTTTGAAAAATATTTTATATTGAAAATGACACTATCGGGTTAATAACTGAAAATTTTTGTTTTACGTGGCCACAATTTTAAAAAATAATATTCCAATAATGGCATCTCAAAACCAATTCAATCCTATATAACCTCAGTATAGGACTATGGAGATCAATGTGTTAAGAAAATACCACAACACAAGATCTTTTATAATCACATATAATAAGAATTGTATTTTCATGGATCATGGGCCTACTAGTATAGTAAGAAGTGGTGCCAACATGTGATCAAAATATACATTATTTCTTATCGGTCTTCAATGCAATTTCTCAACGACATGAAACTGCATTAACGCAATTTCTAAACAATATGAAATTGCTCAACTATGTCACAATTCAACATGAGATCTCATAATCAGTGACATCCAGTCATCTTTAAACTAAAATTTGTTTAAAGATATTGTTTTATACTTCCATTTTTCAATCAATAGGAGAAAGGATAACAATAGAACCAATAACAACAATCATTAAAAATAAATGCTTTAATAGACATCATAAAAGCATTATCAATCCACATATAACTATAATATCCACAAATACAAATTATATAACTCTCACTAATAAAAAAAAAATCAAAAGAATCTAAGACACCCATATTCTTTACATGTTCATTAAAAAAAATGGATCGTAAGTCTTTTTGTTAGAGGATCAACTAATATGGACTCAGTTCTAATATTCTCAATCACAATATCTCCCTTTTTTACCAAGTCCTTAACAGTATAATATTTGATCCAATTAACATTTCAACCGTGGCATTGTTGTTATTTATAGCAAAAGTAATTATTTGTCACACATAATGCAATAAGATCAATTATGAGCAATAAGTAACTCAACAAAAATAATTAGTACATCATAAACTTCCCTTTGGGCAGAGTGTATAATACACCATTATTTTTCCCAGCATGAAATTTATAAAGCAACAACAAGGAGAATTATATATAATTGTCAAGGATTCATTCCCTTTGGGCAGACAAATCCTTTAAATCATACATCTCCATAATATCAACATAGAGACGATAAAGGAGAATTACATATGATCTTCAAGGATCAATCCCCTTTGGGCAGAAAAATCCTTTAAATTATATATCTCAATTATCTCAACATAGAGGGGAATTACACATAACTCTAAAAAATTTATCCCATTTAGGCAGATAAACCTTTTAAGTCACACATCCCTATCATTCATCTCTAATATATCAATATGGAGGGGAATTACATATTACTTTCAAAAATTAACCCCTTTGGGCAAATAAATATTTTTTAGTCGTACATCCCCATCTTTTAATTTTGGAATTTATCTTCATGCAATTTTCGAATTAATATATACAATAACCCCCATTGGGCAAGCATTTGTATATACTACTTTTTATCAATAAGAAACTTCAACAATTTACAAACTTTAACAATTTGTAAATAATGTTCCATTTAATCAATGCCCAAAAATTCATCGAACAATATGAAGCACTCTATGACATGTGCTTCCCAAGATCATATTGCATTTATCAAGCAACAATTTTTGCCACAATTTTTTTTTCTTTTAAATAGGGGTCAGAAAAACGGTTTTAGTCCAAATCACTAAATCAACCCAACAAAAGAAAGGATAGGTGCATCTAGCACTTCAATCAGCATGTTTCGTATTTAAGTTTAAATTACTCGTGCACCAAATACCAAACAAAGACACTGAGGCAGGAACTACAATCTTTACAAGAAAAAGAATGGCACCCAAGCTGCGTATTCAACCTCAACTAAAACAGAATGAAGAACACTCTAAGCAAGCACTGTAAGGAAAATAACCCACCATTATGTCACATTTAGCCAATAGGTTCTCATGTTTAAATTAATAAATGAAAGTCCCACTAGCAATCTTAAGCACTCATGTCAAATCCCAATACATATAGGCAAGAGACCAAGACAAAATGGCAAATAGAAAAGTGAACGCTGATTCTGCAGCAAGATTTGCAATATGTTATGAAAGAAAGCATCACTTCTGCAATTTTTTTTTATTTATTCTAAATTCAATCTATGATAATGAGTTACAATATCTGCTGTCACAATGTCAATTTATGCGAGAGAGTGTGAATAAAGTAAGATCCCGCGCATAGCACAAGCAATACTACTTGTTACCAGCAAAAATCAAGATTGATATAGAAGAAGATCTCTAATCCAATTGCCCTCTTAAACTTACTTTCCCTTTTCTTCTATGATGTGATCGTTCACATAAAATACTATTACAGACCATTGCTTATAGAGACATAATCGAATGAGAGGTTCACCATCCATCAAAGAAAGCCAAGTTCATCAATCCATAAGTAGTACCCACGATTACCATCAATGGAATTCGTCTAAATTTCATTGAAAAAAAAAACTGATCTTGAATCATCCACAAACGAGGATATGAAAGCACACATAAATCAGTACACTAGCCGCTTGATTCCAACATATGTGAATCATTAAACGCGAACCTACACGAGAAACCGAAGACATTCAAGCCACTCAGCCCTCGAACCCGAATTGTTCACACGCCCTCCAGTCAAAGCAAAAGCTACTGCACAATGAGGCTCAATCCCATGAATCTAGCCCAAATCACACCAACACCATCTATGTTTCGCAGATCTAGTCCAGCATTAGCAGAAGAATCTAAAAGCACCAAACAAAATAGATGTGGACACTTGACAATAAGATAAAAGTGCGGATGCCATGGAATATTAGGATTCAAAACCTTTTAAGTCTCCTTCAAAGAGCATTGGCCAAAGAGAGTGTACGCGTAAAAGACTTTCGCACATCAACTACGATTTCTAGCGACTGCCACCGCACACATATCGCATAATGCCTTGGCACCCTAAGATCTTACATGCATAGTCGGTATGCCATACTCCCCAATCTCTACATTACAGCACACAGTATTTGAAGAAGGATAGATTGGAATTGCTTCCAAGTGGGCGCATCCATACACCCTAGACAACTCTAACAACTATCTCGTATTTCCCTCCTTTCAAGCAGTTTAGGATGCTCAAATTGTTCCATTTAGTTTCAAATGCTCATTATATTCAAGATAGCCAAACGGTCTTTCAAGATTTAATTTGATAGCAATTCCTCCTACTACGATCCAAGTGCCTCACAGAGGAAAGTTTTCTTGTGTATGGAAGCTTTCTATCAAAGACAGCAGCAACACTTTTGCGTCCTGGAAACACCAATATCACTACCGTTCCCCAATCCTCCCGAAATTTGACATATTTCTAACTCTAACATTCCACATTTTCGAGAACCATTCATCAATATTATTATGCTGGAATACCCATAAGGTTTCCAGCTCAACCATTTAACCCGTCCCCCTTAAAAACTCGATTGGTTCATTCTCATCCAAGAAATTGTTCACGTGATCTATATTTCTAATGATAAAATGAACATCGGTAAACTTTCTATGATTTACGAGCAAAAGAAAGCACGATAATGGAGAACCCAGCTAATTAAAGCTCAAGAAACTGCGATAAGAAAGTGATGCCACATTGCGTAGAAAGACAAAACGAGTGCTTACGAACAGCTTTCACTTTCAGGAGTAAAATCAGCCACAAAGCTTACGAATTACTACTATAAATATCCAGCCAATTATTCAATTATGCGCTTGCGTATCGATGCCCCGCACAATCACACAATCATGTAGGAGAGTTGGTTGCCCATACCGAAGACAGACTCAAAGCAAAACTATCGTCGCTTTTCCAAAAGAGAAAATCCATCCTAAGCACCCACCAAAAAAAAAAAAAAAAAAACGAAAACTTGAAATCAAGCGCAGTAAGCACAGATCGCCAAATTCCTCCTCGATCTAGCTCTTTGTCCGATCCTTTTTTTTGGGGGGGGGGGGGGGGGGTTGATAGGATATCGAGGGCTTTTCTTAGGGCCGCGATTAATCATGGGGTTTTTTAGGGGAATTATCTGGAAACCTAAGCTGACCACGGTTCCCATCTCGATTGACACAATCTGCCCAGAGGGACGACGGGGAAACAATCCACCACGAACTATAGAATACACACGTGAGAGCAAGCGAAAGAAACACAGACTAGCATTCGAATCGTCATCTGCACAACGAAAACGGTCAGCCCAACACACGCAATCCTAATTCGCTCCGACGGATCGTGGAACATAGCAATCACGCAGAGAGATCACATGAACAACTAATTAATCAAGAGCAATCTGAATCGACTATATTCAAGTTCAAGAATTTCAAATTTAAAATTCTCTCTCAATTCTCAACAAAATTTTGCAAATTATATATGGTTGGAAAGATCTCGACATGTAGAACAAAAACCCTATGGTTTCAGGATCAATCGAGAAAAAAATCCACATAAAAAAGTAATGCCCATATTCGGCTCAAAGAGGAAGATTTTGAATTTTACCATGAAAAAAAAAAATTGGGTTCATCATATATAACCACGCTCTGATACCACATGTAGAAAATTATTCACATGAATAACTAATCAATCATGAAAACCGGATCCATATATGATTGTAAAACACCGACTGTTTGAGCTATTACTTCACTTGAAGAAAAATAGATCAATCTAATAATTAGTAATCTATCGGAATGCTAGATCTTCCTCTCTTCGATATAGCAGTTTTCAATAGGATTAAAGCAACTGATAAGTGTGGCCACCCTTCCAACATGAAAGGGGGAGGTGAGGGGTTCAAATCCCCACCTTCTTAATTAGGGATGGGGTGGGGACGCGTGAGTTTCAAAAGTGGGTTTCAACTCCCACGCCCTGCAAGAGGTAGGGCAAAAGTCTGAGAGTAAGTGTAGAGTAGGAATAGAATAAGACTAACCAAAAAAAAAAAAAAAGTAACTGATAGGTATAACCTACCTTTTTATATGCTATAGAAGGGACCTAACAAACCCTAATTAACATTGTGTCAACTGGACTCTTCCTATTATGGGCTTCAGTTAAATACAATTGCCTACACTTTGCTACTCAACTATGCCCATTATCAATAGATGTCAATACCCAATTTAATCAAATCAATGTAGGGTTCAATAAATATTGAAATATCCATTAATCTGATTATTTAAAATAAAAAATTAATTAATTAATGTAAGTTCATATTATAAAAAATTTTCAACATTTAGACAATTCATCAAACTTCCGGCTAGAGTTATAGAGATTGAGCTTAAAAGCAGTTTTTGTCGTTTTGCGGGCAAAGCGGGAGAAGCGTACGGTTCAGATGAGCAGGTCAGGCCCGGTCGACTTTTCGTGCGGATACGATGGAGCGGTCAATTCCCTGTCGTTTCCCAAACGCGGGACAGGAGCTCTTTCCCATGGATGTTCAATGAATTGGGTACAACTTGAGCATCGTCCTGGAAAAAATCGACCCAAAATCAATTTGATTAGATGGAAGTTTTCTTCAGTTAGTGCGATGTGACTTATTTCTTTATAATGTTAGTTTAAATTCGGAAGAAATTTGGAACCACGTGATTCTTTTTTTTTTTTTTTTTTTTTTTGATCAAAACAGAAGCATGACATTTAAGAGCAAACCACGTGATTCTAAGCAACGTTGAATGAGTCCTTTCATCGACTTTTGTCGGCCAAGAGTGTTTAGTAAGAAACGTTTATTTGATGCTCGCCGAAATCCCGATGAATTTACTATCTTAATGAGTTGGTTGTGTTGTCTCTTCTTTTTCATTTAATTAGTAGTAGTTGTTGCTTCTTTTTCATTTAATTAGTAGTAGTTGTTGCCAATCCCGATGAATTTACTATCTTAATGAGTTGGTTGTGTTGTCTCTTCTTTTTCATTTAATTAGTAGTGGTTGTTGCCCTTAGATTATCAATAAAATTTCACAACAGCAAAAGGATGATGTATCGAACGTACATAACATCACCTATCGTGCATCATGACTAAGCCAAACATGTCTAGTTGCTATCTAATTAAAGATAATGTGTATTAATCTTATGGTCTCTAAACAAGTTGTTTGCATCATTTTCATTGGTTTGTTTAAATATTTAGATTGTGGTTACATATGGTTTACACTTTCCAGATGAAATGGAAAATCCATGAGTTTTATGCTTATCAATATAGGTGGTTTTACATTTTAATCTCTCCATCCTTTTATTAGCTATATTCTAATAAAAAGTCAAAGAATTGGTTGGGTAGTCAAGGCCCAACCGTGGTGGGTCGGGCAGGTGGGCCGCGTGCGGGGGAAGGAAAAGGAAGGGGGTAGGCTGGGCCAAGGTCCGATCCAGCCTGACCGACCCTTAAGTTTTTTTTTTTTTTTTTTGCAACTAATTCTGAACTTTTAATGCTATTAAGTCTTTAAGTAAAATTGCTGAAATTTAGGTGTCAACAAGTACAAATTTTGAAATTAGAAATTATTAGGTTTATCAGCATAAGAAAAAAAATCATATCAATGAAAAGTCACTTGAGAAAAAAAAACAATTAAAATTTCATACTATTGTGAGACGAAAAGAGTCCAGCCTCATGATTCGAGTACATGTAACTCTCTATAGGGTATCCTTAACTCTCAAAACATTCAAATATATCTCAATATGTTTCAACCTATCTAATCACAAACTATTCGCTCCAATCTAATAGCATTAAAAGAGTCCAGCCTCATGATTCGAGTACACGTAACTCTCTATAGGGTATCAAAATGTAAATCCATGAATTTTACGCTTATCAATACATGTGGTTTTACATTTTGATCTCTCCATCCTTTTATTTGCTATATTATAATACAGGTGGTTTTACATTTTGATCTCTCCATCCGTTTATAGCAAATAAACCTAATAATTTCTAATTTCAAAACTTGTACTTGTTGACACCTAAATTTCGTAACTTTACTTAAGACTTTATAGCATTAAAAGTTCGGAATTAGTCGCCAAAAAAAAAATTTATTGATTTTCAATCAAGCACTTGACTACCCAACAATTCTTTGAGGATTCAGAGTGTCTAATAAATTTATCGTTCCTTTTTGTTCATTCTTTCCTCATCCTTTCACTAGCCTCCCAATAAAATAAAAATAGTAGTCTTCGTAAGTGTCATCGTTCCCTAGTATCTCCAAGTAATTGTCCAATTCTATCCTTTGAAAATGGAGCAATAGTGCACGAGAAAGTAGTTATTTTATAAAGCCGTCACTTCAATAGAAATTTCGAAATAAAATAGACTGTTGTAATGCTTTCTTATTTTTGCAATGATGTTTCACCTTGTCATTTATTCATATCATCCACGACCCAAATGTTATTTTCTTCTTTTGCATAACCATTTATGATTACGCAATCCCATTTTGACAAACAAATTTTATAAGCAAAACTGTCTTAAGTTATCGTAAAGACAATGACAAACAGATTTTATTAATATAATAGTCTTAGGATATCATAAAAATAATAACTTATCGTGAGTGATCAATTATTGAAAGGGTGGGTGTCACGATAAGTTTTAATTCTTTTTTTATTTAATTTTTTGTGACTATAGTGGATGGTGACTCATCTTGTCCCACTCACATCGCTTCTTCGTCCTTCCTTCTTCCCTTTCCTTATTGCGACGTCCTCATGCAACCCGATCCAGAACCACGCTCCAACCAGAACTGGGAGACTACAGCCATGGGCGTCACCGACACCACGCAACAAGCCTTCGACCGAGCCCAAGAGCTCAAGCAGTTCGAAGAATCCAAGCTCGGCGTCAAAGGTCTCGTCGACTCCGGCCTCACCTCCCTCCCACCCCTCTTCGTCCACCCGCACGAGACTCTCTCCACCCTCAAGCCCGCCCGCCCCAAGCCCGACTCCATCCCCACCATCGACCTCTCCTGCTGCGACTCCTTCCGGCGGCCCTCTGTCGTCGCAGAAGTGGGGCGTGCAGCTCGCGAGCTTGGCTTCTTCCAGGTGGTCAACCACGGCGTGCCAACGGAGGTCCTGGACCGCACGATCGCGGCGGTGAAGGCCTTCCATGAGCAGCCGACAGAGGCGAAGGCAAGGATCTACCGGAGGGAGATGGAGACCGGCGTGTCGTTCTTCACCAACTACGACTTGTTCCACTCCAAAGCGGCTAGCTGGAGGTCAGCCCCGAACCACTTCAATTGATTTCGTACCATTTCATGATTTTTATGATAATTAGTTGCATAAAGGCTCAGTTACCAATACGATCGTGTCAAGTGTTTAGCAAATGAGACGAACTGATACATCATATATGACTGAAAGTAAGACGATGACAAACGAAAGAAAAGAATCACTTCAACCGGTGCACGGAATTATAATCAAGGGATGAGTAGGTTCTAGAATAGGACCTAGAATTTGAGAACCCGTGGGAATTTATCCGATTTTAGATTTCAAGATATGCAAGATATGTTTGAAGTTCCAAAAATTAACAACCTGTTTGAACAAGTAAAGTCCAAATTCTAGGTAGATAAAACTTGAGATAATTTTGTGTTTCTTTTAATATGTCTTTGTGTGATGGTGCGGTGTAGTCTAAACTTTCATTTTATGGTTTGACTTTTTATTTTGTCAATGCTCCATATTCTTCGTTTGTTTAAATATAAGTTGTAGTCAGTTAATTGCATAAACAAATGCCGGTCATTAAAATGATTCATTATAAATGTTCAATTAATAATACATATGAAACCAATGGTTGATCCTAGAATTAATTTTGGAATTTGTGACAAGATAAATTTTAGGGTATGTAACGTAAGTCCCAACTTTAAAAATTGAGGAGGTTCTAGATTCTAACCTATACGGAGCCTGAAAGTGCTCACCCATAATAATAATACAGGGACACGCTCCAGATATTGCTAGCTCCGAAATTAGCGGACGTGGAAGAAATCCCTGAGGTGTGCAGAAACGAGGTATTGGAGTGGAATCAACGGGTTCAAAGGCTGGGGAGCCTCCTCTTGGGGTTGTTGAGCGAGGGGTTGGGATTGAGTGCTGGCAAGCTTCAGGAATTGACGTGCTTGGAGACGAGGGTCATGCTGGGGCATTGCTATCCATATTGTCCCCAGCCCAATCTGACAGTCGGCATGACGTCCCACACAGACCCAGGTGTGATCGCATTGCTGCTGCAAGACCAGATCGGTGGGTTGCAGGTGAAGCATGGCAACGAGTGGGTGGATGTGGCGCCCGTCCCAGGGGCTCTTGTTGTGAACATCGGTGACATCCTTCAGGTGAACTCCCGTCAAAGACTAGGACTTTCTCCAAAGCTCCTGAGTAAGTTAGGTTAACATTCTACCATGAAATGAAGATCTTACTATGTAAATTTGAATTTTCCAGATTATGTCCAACGACAAGTACAAAAGCGTGGACCACCGAGTGTTGGCCAACCCCAATCGAGAGCCACGTGTGTCGATAGCAACTCTCTACAACCCGAGCAATAGTGAGAATGAGTTCGGACCGTTCCCGGAGCTTGTGTCCTCGGATAAGCCTGCTGCTTTTCGGCAGTTCACCTTCAGCGAATACAAGAGGAGATTCTTCACTAAGGAGTTGGGCGGAAAAGTCTGATAAACTACTTCAGGGCGTGATTGAGAGGTCCATAGGCCAGAAATGGTGATAAAAGAATAAGATGCATCCTTATAATAATGAAGGAAAGACTGGGTTCTTCCCCTAAACTCTACTAAACCTTGTGTAATTGTTGTTCTTATGGTGTTAATTTGAATATATGCGTTTGCATATTCCATGTGAGAAAGTAACTTGTGCGATGGATTCACTAAACTCATTCCACAGAGACTGAACCAATCACGGACATGGGAACTCAACAGCAAGATTGCACGAGATGAATAGTTTACTGTCCACTGGAAAATAAGAGGCAGTATCCTGGAAAACCTACAGACGCAACGAAACAAATGAATTTGATTCTTGCCAATTACATGTACAGGCATCTATACTCACGTCTTCCCACTGCCGAACCATTCAGCCATTTCTTCATCGTCCTCAAAGTCTGGTGATTCGGACTTCCTATAAATTCTGGATGAGCGTGGCTCCTCTGGATTTGCCTTTTCCTCTGCAGTCATTCTGCTTCTTTCCAGCATCTTCATTTTCCACATTTCCCTCTTTTCTGTGTCACGAGACACATCGCTCATGCCTCCTGCAATTGGAAAAACAAGAATTCCAGAAACCTCGTTCGATGAGTTTGTTAACTTTGGTTTCTCAGTGACCCCATTCTCTCCATCCACAAATCTCACCCTATTTGTGACTCGCATTTGACTATTTCTCCTCATAGACCACATAGAATTTCTTATTATAATTATGATTATAATTATGGTTAATGGATCAACGAATCACATTTGACTATTTCTCCCCAGAGACCACATAGAATTTCTTATTATAATTATGGTTATAATTATGGTTAATGGATCAACGAAAGCCAATAAATTAATATAGTCTTTTTTGTTCACGTATCTCTTTTGAATTTGTGAATTTCTAAATTTTTCTATTCATGTATCTATTGAATTCATGAATTTCCTAAATTCATATATCTTTTAATTCATGTATTTATTGAGTTCACGAATCTCTTGAATTCACATACCTTTAGATTCGCGTATCTCTTGATTCATGAATTTCGTGGATACATACGTCTATTTAATTCATGTATCGCTTTTGTACATGAACTAAAAATCTCTATAAATAGATGAGAGCATAGAGCTTCTAATTTTATGTTATTTTTCAGTGATATCTTATTTTCTTCTTCTCCAAGATTGGTAAAAGGAAGGATATTATAAAATTGTTATCATCTTCTTTACATTGATGTTCTGACTACAACAAATAGTGTGTCTTCTCTGGATCAATATCCAACATTTCTATCTTCAACGGCTCCAGGACCTTGATTGTGATTTCCAACATCATAATCTCGTTGAGACAAGCCCTTTGAATTTGATGCTTTAGGCCTTCTATAATCACACTTCAAGCATACCCTATTCCTTCTAAAGTTGATGTAATTGCACCTACCAATCACAGATCCATAAGGCAGAACAGCTCAGGAACAACTATAACTGCTCAATGTAGGAATTAACTAAAATAATGGATTAGCAAGAACTCGCGATTCACATTCCCACTCCCCAGGATTGAGTAGCCTTTCCAGGGGTTTCTCTTTGCACTGCAAACATCTAGTATTCTTTGCAAAATTTAAGAAATTGCATCTGCAAAATGCAACAGTTTCTATAAGCAAGGAGCTCTGCTCACCACAAATCAGTGAACAGGTGAGAAAAGGCATGAGAAGCAATCACTTGTCACATATCCAGTCTCCTTTCTTTAGTGGAAGATGATCTTGGTCTTCCTGCAGTTGATTCAATCTTTCCTGAGAAAAAGTATCGCATTGCAAGCATTTGATGTTCTTAGCAAAGTTTAAGAAGTTGCACCTGCCATATGCAGAATTGTATCAAATATTCGGAGCAAAACTCAAATTAATCAATAGGATGTTAACAATTGCATTACTTGGGGCAATGCCAATCTCCTTGTTTCATTGGAACATCTTTGTAGCCTTTCTCTTCCGAACTTGAATGCGAGGATAAATCACCAGCTGGTGTGGATTTTGAGATAGCTAGTATAAACACCTAGAGGGGGGTGAATAGGCGCACAAACAATTTGTCGAAATACGGAAGCAATTCTTAACAAGATGAAATACGATCGAGGTATAAAGAGAGAGAGAAAATTGAACACAGGATTTTATAGTGGTTCGGCTTATTCCAAGCCTACGTCCACTCTTCCGCACTGACAGCCCACCGGCTGGATTTCACTATGATCAAAAGAGAAGTTACAGCACAGCTTTGCCTTGATTCCACAGTGTAGATGTTCTACCACACCTTCTCAAGGTTTCTCACAAATATAGACTCTCTTTTGTATACAAGTATTCGCTCAAAGAAATTGTCTAAACAAAAAGGAGCTTCAGACTTTGGAATTCATCTATCGCACACACCTCGAACAACTAAAAACGTCTTCCTTATATACTCCTTTATGCCATCATACCCGTTGGCACTTACCAAAGGAATTCCTCCAATCTACCCGTTGGACGGAATCAATTAGGAAGATTGTTCGAGCTATTAAAGGAACGTGTTGATAGCCCATCAATCATGTTCGCCCATACAATCAGGATCTCGGTTTCCATAAGTAGAACCTTCCAATAATATTTATACAATTATCGAATCTTCAATCATTGAATCAATCTTGATCAATCAAAGGATTCTGTTACGTCTTCTCCAGCCACGAGATCTTCTCCAGATGATAAGGATAAATCCTGAACAAAACATCCAGTTCTGGATAACCTTTCTTCACAGATTAGAGACTGTCAATGAGGATAGACTTTGAGTCTTGAGTTCTGGCTGTCCGGAAGTCTTCAGACTTTAAATAACAGAGTCTGCAGACCTTCAGACTAGACTGATGGAAACGTTTTGTCAACTTCAAAACACTTCACGAGGATTTCTCCAACAGATTTCAACGAATCAGAGCCAAGTACATCGGTGCCATACTCTGCCATTTGCTTTAGCAGTGCTCTGACTGATTCCTTAACTGTTCTAGTCAGACATGGTTTATTCTCCACAGTATCGCTTACGGGGTCAAGTCCATATTTCAACAAGATTCGCATAACATCAACCGTGCGCCCTCCTTCATCTTCACGCGCCTTCACAAATGCTCTCTCACAGTTTCCCCTCAAATTGCAGGAGCTGCAAACCTAGCAAAGCAGCTGTCTGTAACGAATATGACTGATGAAACCATATAATCTAATGATTACTGGAAGTCTTTAAGAAGAGGACATACATTTCCCTCATCGATGCCCACATGCGCCCTCAAGCGCTTACCAGAGTTCACCACTTTTCTGTCTGTGCTGGGGCATCCACACTCTGCTATGACCTGAATATGTTTCTTTGACAAATACCTATCGGAAATGTCTTGTTAAAACCTTCTGAATATGAGTTAAGCGACTCTTTCTATATGTAAATGAGGAAACCCCCGATTTCTCAAGTAAAGCTATGTTGTCAGATGCCTATTTGGTGATGATATTGCATTGGACAGTCATTAGCCACATTGAATAGGTAACCTCTGAATCAGAATGCATACCGTCAAATTGACTACCAGCTAATTTTTAATATGCGTTATTATCACATGCCCAATGTAATATGAATTGCCTCTTTTCAGGTTATGTGCCATCGAAAATCTTCAGCTCCAAATTCTAGTCAAATACTTCATTTCTAGAAAAAGGCATAGTAACATAGAAAGGCCTGATAGTGGATGGGCAAGCTTGACACCTAAAGGCAAGTCCTGTGGATTCCCTTTTCTAAGTAAAGGAGGACGCACATAAGGCACCATGTTGCTGCCACTATGCAGAAAAAGATGGACTAAGATGCCAACTAAGGTGCTTTTAATGATATTACATTTAGCTTACTAACAGAATTCTGGATAAAAGAAAGGCTCGGGAGAAAATGTCTACATTTCTAAAAAAATGGTCACTTGTATCGCTTACAAAAATAAATGATGAAAAATATTTTCATCATCCACAAAAATATTTAAACATATATAGTTATCAATTATGAAAACATTTACAAGTGACTAATTATTTCAAAAGATACAAGCGATCATTTCTAAGAAAATATTTTTCAAATCATTCATTTTTGCAAAACAAACAAATTACAAATCTATGGATAAATGATAATAGGCCATTACTTCATAGTTGACACGACATGGTGATATTATCCACAACAACTTGACCATTCATAAATAACTACTCCATACTTTCTTTCTCCATGTTTTCAAAATGAACAAACAAAGAAGAGAACTTTTTTCCTTCGCGATGTTGTGATTTTTGGCCTGGTTTGAAGATGGTGGAGTTCCGATTCCCATAACTAGCATGCTCTGAACCTCAAAGCAAGAGAAATATAAATTTTGGCCAGGAATAACAGTCAAACGTGACAGAATTAGCTCTCTAAATGACAATATGCTGGTGGGTATTTAAATGCAGCATTTAACAAGAACCTGGAGAAAGTTTGAACTCTCTTCAAGCTCATATGAGCAATACATTCACAACGATCAGAACGAGGCTTATAACGAACTCTGCTCCGAAGAAGCCCTGCCTACCCACAAAATATACACTCCTCAAGAAGGCACAGATTTGACCCAAAAAAAAAATGAAGGCACAGAGGTCTATTACCTCACCATCATCACCCGAGCCCAATGTCTCTGTAATTAAATCAAAAAGGTAAAGCGTACCAACCGAAGGTCATTCCTTTCAGTACCTCATAACGTTGTATCTGTCGCGGGCGAAATTCAGGCATGCGGTTCTAATGAGATTCGAATCTTTCGGACCCAACTCCACACTCTGGAACGGGTTGCCCTCCGCATCAAAGCAACCTCCCTTCGACAGAAGCACCATCAAATCCACCCACTCGGGCCACGGATGCGATATCTGAGCCGCCGCCGACTCAGAGTGCCCCGTCCGAAGGAAGTTATTCTCCATCCCCGGAGCGAATCGGGGAAATGGGTTGATTGGTTTCGAAGACTCGAGCTCCCCAAGCACATCGTTGCCAGAGAAGTCGAGCTCGGAGTCGGGGTTCGGGGGCATCGGTGTACTGGCGGGAACGAGCGGAGGTAACGACGAATCTGAGGTTGGGGAAGTGATTTTTCAGATGCCAACGACTTGTTGGGAAGAGCCTGTGCATTGAACCTGAGAGAACGTGAGTTTTGGCGGCAGATGGGCACGGAAGGCTCGCGTTTAGACGTTTGGGAAGTTGACGCAATGACAGGCTACCACTCGCATACTGTGAAAGGAGAAATCTCGCGCCAAATTACATTGCCCAAAGACACGGGGACATTTTGGTCCAAACGAATAGGTTTATCAGCTAAAGTTAGTCGTAATTTTGAAGGATTTCAATCCAAATTTGAAATTAGATTTACACAGATTGCAACCCCACTTTTGCTCCCCACTTCTCTCTCTCTCTCTTTCAAATATAAGTGGAAGGTGTCTCTTCATGTCCCCCTCACCTCGCTTCTTCGTTCTTCCTTCTTCCCTTTCCTGACGCGACGTCCTCATCCAACCCGATCCCAGAACCTTGCTCAAACCAGAACGCGGAGACTCCATCCATGGACATCACTGACACCACTCAACAAGCCTTCGACCGAGCCCAAGAGCTCAAGCGGTTCGAAGAATCCAAGCTCGGCGTCAAAGGTCTCCTCGACTCTGGCCTCACCTCCCTCCCTCCCCTCTTCATTCACCCGCCCGAGACCCTATTCACTCTCAAGCCCGCCCGCCCCAGGCCCGACTCCATCCCCACCATCGACCTCTCCTGCTGCGACTCCTTCCGGCGGCCCTCCGTCGTTGCAGAAGTGGCGCGTGCAGCTTGCGAGCTTGGCTTCTTCCAGGTGGTCAACCACGGCGTGCCGACGGAGGTCCTGGACCGCACGATCGCCGCAGTGAAGGCCTTCCATGAGCAGCCGATGGAGGCGAAGGCAAAGATCTACCGGAGGGAGATGGGGACCGGCGTGTCGTTCTTCTCCAACATCGACTTGTTCCTCTCCAAAGCGGCTAGCTGGAGGTCGGTCCCGAACCACTTCAATTGATTTCGTACTATTTCATGATTTTGATGATAATTAGTTGTATAAAAGCTCAATTAGCAATACGATCGTGTCGAGTGTTTAGCAAATGAGACAAACTAATATATCATATATGACTAAAAGTAAGACGATGACAAACGAAAGAAAAGAATTAGTTCAATCAAGGCACGGAATTTAGGGGTGAACAAGGTTCTAGGATAGAAGCTATAACTTGAGAACTAGACTCATGAGAATCTATTCAATTCTAGATTCCAAAGCATGCAGGATAGGTTTTAGATTCTAAAAATTGAAAACCCAAATTCTAAATAGGTAAAACATGGAACCTGAAATAATTGTAAGTAATTTTTTAATCTCTATCTTTAATCCGTGGTGTCTGATGATGAGAGCAATAGTCTAAGCTTCCATTTTATGATGAGACTTTTTATTTTGTTAATATTTCATATTTTTCATATATTTAAATATAAATGGTGGTTAGTGGATTGCAGAAATAAGTAGTGATTATTAAAAGTGATGATTCATTGTAAATATTGAATTAATAATTCAGATGGAATCTTGGTAGATCCTCGAACTGACTCCGAAACCTATGACAAAGTAAATTTTAGGGTATGTAAGGCAAATAAAAATGAGGAGGTTCCAGGTTTCAACCTTTATGGAACCTAAAACTACTCACTCATAATAATAATGTAGGGACACGCTCCGTATAGGGCTGGGGCCAAAATTAGCGGATGTGGAAGAGATCCCCGAGGTGTGCAGAAACAAGGTGTTGGAGTGGAATCAGCAGGCTCAACAGCTGGGGAGCCTCCTCTTGGGGTTGTTGAGCGAGGGACTGGGATTAAGTCCCGGCAAGCTACAAGAATTGAAGTGCTTGGAGAAGAGGGTCATGGTGGGGCATTACTATCCACACTGTCCCCAACCCAATCTGACAGTCGGCTTGACGTCCCACACAGACTCAGGAGTGATCACATTGCTGCTGCAGGACAAGATCGGTGGGTTGCAAGTGAAGCATGGCGACGAGTGGGTGGATCTAGCGCCCGTCCCAGGGGCTCTTGTTGTGAACATCGGTGACATCCTCCAGGTGAACTCCCGTCGAAGACTAGGACTTTCTACAAAGCTCCTAAGTTAGGTTAACATTCGACCATGAAATAAAGTCTTATTATGTAAGTTTTGAATTTTCCAGATCATGTCCAATGATGAGTACAAAAGTGGGGACCACCGAGTGTTGGCCAACCCCAACCGAGAGCCACGTGTGTCGATAGCAGTTTTCTTCTACCCAAACAATCACGAGAAAGAGTTCAGACCGTTCCCAGAGCTTGTGTCTTCAGATAAGCCCGCTACTTATCGGCAGTTCACCTTAGACGAATACATGAGGAGATTCTTTACCAAGGGGTTGGATGGGAAGAGTCTAATAAATTACTTCAGAGCATGATGAAGAGGTGCATAGGTCAAAAGTGGTGATAAGAGAATAAGATGCTTCCTTGTAATACTGAAGGAAATACTGGGTTCTTCCCCTAAACTCTACTAAACCTTGTGTATTTGTTGTTCTTATGGTGTTAATTTGAAAATATGCGTTTGCATATTCCTTGTGAGAAAGTAACTTGTGCGATGGATTCACTAAACTCATTCCACAGAGACTGAACCAATCACAGACATGGGAACTCAACAGCAAGATTGCACGAGATGAATAGTTTACTGTCCACTGGAAAATAAGAGGCAGTATCCTGGAAAACCTATAGAGGCAACGAAACAAATGAATTTGATTCTTGCCAATTACATGTACAGGCATCTATACTCACGTCTTCCCACTGCCGAACCATTCAGCCATTTCTTCATCGTCCTCAAAGTCTGGTGATTCGGACTTCCTATAAATTCTGGATGAGCGTGGCTCCTCTGGATTTGCCTTTTCCTCTGCAGTCATTCTGCTTCTTTCCAGCATCTTCATTTTCCACATTTCCCTCTTTTTGGTGTCACGAGACACATCGCTCATGCCTCCTGCAATTGGAAAATCAAGAATTCCAGAAACCTCGTTCGATGAGTTTGTTAACTTTGGTTTCTCAGTGACCCCATTCTCTCCATCCACAAATCTCCACCTATTTGTGACTTGCAATTGACTATTTCTCCTCAGAGACCCCATAGAATTTCTATCTTCAACGGCTCCATGACCTTGATTGTGATTTCCAGCATCATGCTCTCATTGAGACAAGCCCTTTAAATTTGATGCTTTAGGCCTTCTATAATCACACTTCAAGCATACCATATTCCTTCTAAAGTTGATGTAATTGCACCTACCAATCACAGAACCATAAGGGCAGAACAGCTCATGAACAACTATAACTGCTCGATGTAGGAATTAACTAAAATAATGGATTAGCAAGAACTCACGATTCACATTCCCACTCCCCAGGATTGAGTTGCCTTTCCGGGGGGTTTCTCTTTGCACCACAAACATCTAGTATTCTTCGCAAAATTTAAGAAATTGCATCAGCAAAATGCAACAGTTTCTATAAGCAAAGGAGCTCTGCTCACCACAAATCAGTGAACAAGTGAGAAAAGGCATGAGAAGCAATCACTTGTCACATATCCAGTCTCCTTTCTTTAGCAGAAGATGATCTTGGTCTTCCAGTAGTTGATTCAATCTTTCCTGAGAAAAAGTATCGCATCGCAAGCATTTGATGATCTTAGCAAAGTTTAAGAAGTTGCACCTGCCATATGCAGAATTATATCAAATATTCGGAGCAAAACTCAAATTAATCAATAGGATGTTAACAATTGCAATACTTGGGGCAATGCCAATCTCCTTGTTTCATTGGAACATCTTTGTAGCCTTTCTCTTCCGAACTTGAATGTGAGGATAAATCACCAGCTGGTGTGGATTTCGACAAATCAGAGCCAAGTACATCGGTGCCATACTCTGTCATTTGCTTTAGCAGTGCTCTGACTGATTCCTTAACTGTTCTAGTCAGACATGGTTTATTCTCCACAGTATCGCTTATGGGGTCAAGTCCTTATGTCAACAAGATTCGCATAACATCAACCGTGCCCCCTCCTTCATCTTCACGCGCCTTCACAAATGCTCTCTCACAGTTTCCCCTCAAGTTGCAGGAGCTGCAAACCTGGCAAAGCAACTGTCTGTAATGGGTATGACTGATGAAACTATATAATCTAATGATTACTGGAAGTCTTTAAGAAGAGAACGTAGATTTCCCTCATCGATGCCCACATGTGCCCTCAAGCGCTTACCAGAGTTCACCACTTTTCTGTCTGTCTGGGGCATCCACACTCTGCTATGACCTGAATATGTTTCTTTGACAAATACCTATCAGGAAATGTCTTGTTAAAACCTTCTGACTATGAGTTAAGCGACTGTTTCTATTTGCAAATGAGGAAACCTCCAGTTTCTCAAGTAAAGCTATGTTGTCGGATACCTATTTGGTGATGATATTGCATTGGACAGTCATTAGATACATTGAATAGCTAACCTCCAAATCAGAATGCATACCGTCAAATTGATCACCAGATAAATTCTTAATATGTATTATTATCACTTGCCCAATGTAATATGAATTGCCTCTTTTCAGGTTACGTCGTCGAAAATCTTTGGCTCCAGGTTCTAGTCAAATACTTCAATTCGAGAGCAAGGCATAGTAACATAGAAAGGCCTGATAGTGGATGGGCAAGCTTGAAACCTAAAGGCGAGTCCTGTGGATTCTCTTTTCTAGGTAAAGGAGGATGCACACAAGGCACCATGTTGTTGCCACTCTGCAGAAAAAGATGGACTAAGATGCCAACAAAGGTGCTTTTAACAATATTACATTTAGCTTACTAACAGAATTCTGGATAAAAGAAAGCTCAGGAGAAAATGTCTACTTTCTAAAAAATGGTCGCTTGTATCACTTATAAAAATGAATGAGGAAAATATTTTCATCATCCATGAAAATATTTAGATATTTATTGTTATCAATTATGAAAATATTTATCATTGACTAATAATTTCAAACAATACAAATAATCATTTCAAAGAAAATATTTCCTAAATCATTCATTGTTCGTGAAAAAAAACAAATTACAGATCTGTAGATATATGATAATAGGCCATCACTTCATAGTTGACACAACATGGTGATATTATCCAAAACAACATGACCATTCACAAGCTCCTAGGAAAACTATCTATTCTCTCTTCTTCAGGTTTTCAAAACGAACAAAGAAAGAAGAAAACTCCTTTCCTTCACAGTGTTGTGATTCTTGGCCTGGTTTGAAGACGGTGGAGTTCCGTTTCCTACAGAGAGCAGGCTCTTGGCGTCAAAGCAAGCGAAATATAAATTGACCAGGAAAGACGGTCAAACGTGACACAGTTAGATCTCTAAATGACAATATGATGGTGGGTATGCAAAATCTAACAAGAACCTGGAAAAACTCTGAGCTTTCTTGAAGCTCGTATGAGCAAACGCTTCCCTACCTACCCACAAATATATACTCCTCAAGAAGGCACAGAGGTCTATACCTCACCATCATCGCCAAAGCCCAATGTCTTTGTAATTAAATCAAACAGGTAAAGCGCACCAACCAAAGGGTCATCACTTTCAGTACCTCATAACGTCGTATCTGTCGCGGGCGAAATTCAGGCATGCAATTCTAATGAGATTCGATCCTTTCGGACCCAACTCCACATTCTGGAAATGGGTTGATTGGTTTCGAAGACTCGAGCTCCCCAAGCACATCGTTGCCAGGGAAGTCGAGCTCGGGATCGGGGTTCGGGGCATCGGTGTACTGGCGGGAACGAGCGGAGGTAACGACGAATCTGAGGTTGGGGAAGTGATTTTTCAGATGCCAACGACTTGTTGGGAAGAGCTTGTGCATTGAGCCTGAGAGGACGCGAGCTTTGGCGGCAGATGGGCACGGAAGGGCTCGCGTTTGGACGTTTGGGAAGTTGACGCAATGACAGGCTATCACTCGCATACTGTGGAAGGAGAAATCTCGCGCCAAAATACATCGCCCAAAGACATGGGGACATTTTGGCCCAAAGGAATAGGTTTATCAGCTGAAGTTAATCGTAATCTTGAAGGATTCCGATCCAAATTTGAAATTACAATTAGACAGATTGCAACCCCAATTTTTCTCCCCACTTCTCTCTCTTTCTGCCAACGGTACACCAGCGCCACCGTGCCACTGTTGTCCCAATATTTTCTCCGGCACAACTGTCGTATGTAATATTTTCACAACCCTTCGGCATTGTATAAGGCATTCGCTAGGTCAGGCCTTGGCTCAGCAATGTCAGCAGCATGGCCGGGTTAGACTCGACACTCGATGCACAATTAGAGAGAGAGAGAGATAGCAGTGGGGGCTCGGAGACAGACCGACAACGGCAGGGTCCCTTGCAGCCGGCAGAAGCTCGTCTAGGCGTGCTCGTGGTGTATGATACCGGTTGTTCGTGCATGGTGTAGTGCTAGCGGTGGTCCGGTGTAGACGAGCGAAGGGCAAAATGACAGTAAGAACATTCAAACTGGGAGACTTGAACAGGAAATTTGACATTACAAGGAATCATCTGCACCAAAATACTAGCGCGAAGTACCATCACATAATCAAATGAACCCAGAAAAGAATTTCTAGAAAAATAAAACTAGAAGCTATTTTCCTTTTTATTTGAAAGAAAGGCCGAGGATGAGGACAACTCTTTAAGTCACGATTTCCCTTAGCCGTTTGCAGAGACTGTTTCTTTCGACAGCAGCGACTTTATTCTTCTCGACAGGTCTCTCATCACATCTACGATGAGCGACTTCTTTTGAATTCTGAACGTGATAGCTAGCTTTGTTGTATCAGGAACACCTTTCTTCAACATGGATTCGTCCTCCATTATTTTGGTGGGAAAATGTTCCAATGCGATCACGCAGAGAGCAATGATGGTACGAAAGGCAGCCACTTCTGTCGCAATTCCGCATGGAGCCTCAGCCGAAATAGATTTAAGAGTGCTCAAGTCATGTTTTTGCACCGATTCATTTTCACTTTCGAGGAGTACCCTCAGAGCTGCCAGCAAGCGGCCCTCTACCAAGTCTGGACCTCCTAGAGTTACCTATAATTCAAGAAAAATCGACAAAGAAATTGCATATTGTCAGAAAGGATCAGAATCAACAAGCCAATATAGATGCCAACAAGATCTTACAAATAGAAGGGTAAGAGAAATGCATCTATAGTCATGTGGCATCCCTTGATTCTCAAAGTTAAGGCAAATTTGGGAATGAATTCTGAAATGCGAGCGGTTTGATCACTTAAAGTACTCTTCCGGAACATAATAAAAATATGATGATGGATAAAACCTTGAGATCTGGAGTGTCTCCATATAGATTTAACTGGGACAAGATCTCTTGCTGCCATGGAGCCGGTGAAGAGAAATTTGGTGACGAAACCCCAGCAGCCAAACTTGCAGCATCTAGAAGAGCTCCGTCATACTTAAGTTCGATAGTGTCATATCGATTTGAAGGTATAACAAATCCATAATCCAGAAGAAAAAGATCATTGCTCAAACAACCATAATTAAGAAGCAGAGGATCATTTGCTCCGATTTCTTTCTCAGCAACAACCTGGAGAGAGCTGTGACACATGAGACCAAGACCGAATACTATCATAACTACATAACGGCTAGAAAAACTAGGGACCATAAGTGAACAGAACCTTTTTCCACCAAAAAAAAAAGGAACAGAGAAAGCAAAATTGACAACAAAAGCAAGAATATGCAAACATGCCTTGACTAGCATTTCTGGTTGTTCTTCACCTTGCTCCTGGACAATACGTGCATTTGGATCAAAGCTATGGTTGCACATATCTATAAGAGGAAGCATCATAGGCACATCGCTATAGGCCCCTGTTAGGGACTTCTTTCCATATAGCCTAAAGGCCCTAGATGAGACAGCTGACATGGCCCATCCAAGTGAAGATGCATTAATATCTTGTCCTCCAAAAGGATGATCCATCATGTTAAAATCGCTGATGGCATTCTTAACTTCCTTCTCAAAATCAAGAAGAAATCGGCATCTCTTGTTTACCTGGCATGAATTAAAGGCTTATCACGACTGTTACAGAAGAAGAAACCTTGTGTAAGGCGTCACCAAGGTCACCAAGAACATACATATGCTATGAGGTCTAATGTAAGGTCATGATGTCCGAATAACACAACATCCGATCATTTCTCAGAAGAAGAAGCAGCTACCAGTTTCACAGGTAAAATGCTAAGTTTCTGCCACGTGTACAAACAGAGGTCAATCTTTTAATAGGTCACAGAAAGAACAGAATGCTAACTATCCCTCAGTGTTATTGCTATACAACCAAGAAAATTCAGTAGTGATTGCTAGGGTGGAACTTGACCAGATCCCGTTCCAAGAAGCCTATGCCTATCATCCCTGCAATCTAAAAGTTGAAAGATTCGGTGCAGCTAGCAGGATCCAAAACTTTTTAACTCTGGGTTACTTGTTTCTTTGGTAGCAAGGCAAAATTTGGCTCGGATACCTTCTCCTGAGTTGCTTCATATACAGAAGAATGAAGTTCATTCATGTCCAGTGGTAAAAGTTCCCCAGTTTTTTAGGCACTTCATATTATGAGTAAACACTGCAAATCACAAGCATGGGATGGAGGCCCACTTCTTTTCGATTTCAAAAATATTTTGGAGGACTACCTGATAAAGTAGAGGAGCATACTGCAAGTTCTTAATGTCCTCTCCCGGAAAGAAAATGGGTACACTGTAAGTCTCAGGAAGATTGCTGATGTAGGGCCACCAGAAGGAGCCAATCTTTGCTCTTTCTCCAAGAAGCTTTAAACCCAACTTCATCGCCCATAATTCCTCTGCCAATGCTCCCACAATGTCCATTTTACTCATTCAAAACTCAGTACAGCCTAATTTCAAAAGTTATAGTTACCAAAATATGTTGAGCAAAGAAAATCTATAAGCTGTCATGCAGTAGCATGGACGCAGCCTACATCCTATGAAAAACAAAATGTCTACCAAATGCACAGCCTTAAGTGTCAATGAGCTAGTAATACACCATCCATCATGAAACTAACTTTGTCCAAGATTTTATCCACAGACTTACATTAAAGAGAATTGTTCCAATAAGAGAGGGAGGTAACATATTTAGAGAACCAAAATATCGGAAGTTCAAACCATTCACTGAGGAAAATAAGGGAAGAGGGATAAAAAGTTAATTAATGAAGCCTTCACACTGCACTTAATAGATCACAACTACTAGTGATCACATTGCTCAACACTCAAGACACAATAAAGATACATCGTGACATCCATTAGGCACAAGACAATGGCAAAAATGCGAATGACAGAGTGTTAGACTGAGAGATATATTACAGCAAAAGCAAAGAAATGCCTCATCCGCAAATTGTCAGCTACCATCCAGAGCATTCATACTCGACCTACACACAATCTTGAAACACTCTGAAGGAAACATTCTTAGCTAAGCATTGCAAGTTGTAATAAACGAAGCAACAACAATCTTCACCTCATCTCACAACATGAAGCCTCTGACTTAAAACTCAAAAAGGCAACCTCTTACGAAAATGCAACATCTGACCATTGCCTCGAAGCACAAACCGCATTACCACCATCGGAATTCACTAACTTACTTGTCTTTTATTCAGAACCCAGTCAAAATAAAGTCCATATCAAGAATCAACTCAAGCTTATATTAGACGACAAACCAACTAAAAAGGCAAAGAGAAATCCATTAAAAAAAAACACACACACACACGCACACACACACACACACACACACACACAGTTCAACCTAAAAATACAAACCACAATCAAGAAGGGTAACTTCACCGGACTCAGCTAAAAGCAAGAACCCAATTCTCGGCGTGTACCTGGGACCTTGCCCGCCAAGTCGGCCAGCACGGATTCGGCCCCGCCGTCCGGTTGGAACCTCAGCGGCACGTGGTGGGGAAGAGCGATCAAGTCGGAGCCTTTGGGGATCTTGTCGGCGGCGGCCAAGCCCAGGCCACTGAGCTTGTCCTGGGCGATCCTCACGGCCTCGTGCACGAACCCGCCTTCCCGCCGGACCCATTTGATCAGGTCCGGCGCGTGGGGGACGAGGCGCGCGGGTTGGGAGGCGGAGGCGGAGGCGGCGCAGGTTAGCGGGCGGTAGTGGATGAGGGAGGCCATGGCAGTCTTGGAAGCAGCCATTCTCGCCGGCGCTCGACCCCCACAAAAGCTTTTCACCGCTCCAGTCTTAAAACCTCTCTCGATTCGCGGAGAGCAGAAGAAGAAATCCTCTTTTCCCCTTCTCTCGGTTTACGCCAGTTCACTTGGAGGGGGAACGGTGGAAAACCGAAAGTATTCTTCGTTTCACGAAAAATAATTTTTAGAAAGATATTTTATAAAAAAAAAATTATGTTTATTTCATAAAAAATAAACTAATTAGAAAAAATATTTTTCATCAATGAAAAAAAATCTTCAAAAATATGGGAAAATTTGATATGCTTTTCAACTGGAGGAATATATTTTCAATACTTATTACTCTCTCTTATGCTACACCCTTACTAGCCTCCTCTTTACAAAAAAAAAAAAAATCAGTTTTTTTATTATTTTCTTCTTCTTTCCTTCTTTTTTTATCTTTTTCTTTCTAGGCCGATCACCAACCATGGTGATGACCAACAACCGATCATGGGCAACCATCTAGCTCATCGGTCTCGAGTAAAGCTTGAGCTGACCACTCGCCAAATTGGTGAGCACATGCCTTTAGCTTAAGGCCTAAGGTTAGCGAGTTCAAGCTTGCCTTTGGCCAGTCACCGTCACCGATGATCGAATGATCGAACAATCGAAGAAGAATGAGGAGGAAAAAAATAAAAATAAAAAAAATGATTAAAAATTCGATTAAAAAAGAAAAATAAAATAAAAAGTAAAAGAAATGAATGCATTTAGGAAAATCAAATCGAATTTGCCATATCAAATGAGAGAAAACATTTTAGATGCACCATAGAGGAAAATATTCAAGTTTCAATCAAATACCGGATAATGTTATTATTTTTCTGGAAAACATTTTTGAGATACACCACAAATTTTCCTGAAATGATCAGAGACGCAATTGCTTTTTTCCACGTCATTTGGTACATCTTGTCGTTTGAGCGATGGACGCTTAGGCGTGTCAAAAGTTCTTATCATTTTTTTCTTTTTCATGATTTTGCAGCATATCGAAAAGAGGAAAAGAAAAAAAAATACCCGTCACCAGTGCACATGGGACAGAATTGTGGTTCCCAATTAACAAATCGTATCACTCTGCTACCGTCTCGTTCCCGTCGCCGTATCTAACTATCTCGTGCTCATCCTCGCGGGACGTGCCCACCAGTCTCCACGCCCCCTCCTTCCTCTGCCGGCCGCACGTCCAGCCACTTCACTCGGAGGACGGCCGCGACCGTTTCCATTTTACCCATTAGAGGGTTGACGACGATTACCACCTCGGACCTTGTCCGGATTGAGGTCGGCCGGTCGCCAAATTACTCGACTTGCTCGACTGTCGAGAGGCCAATTGATAGAGAGAGAGTTGGGGCAGAGTACCACATAGGGAAATAAAGGGAAGGGAAACGGCTTAAAAAATATTCCAAACGTTCAAGGTTGTATCTTAATCTAATATTAATGCCTCATAAAAACATACTAAGACACCTAGGATCATGAGTCATCTTAAAACATTAATTACATCATGACTCGTCATCATAACTCATCCTAAAATATTAATGACACGTAAGTCATCATGTGATATCTTATTACTATATGAGTCATCAACATGACTCATCCAAAATCATTTATGACATTGTGACTCATTCAAACATCATTAATCATATTGTCTTTTTCTGAATAGCGTATAGTAGCTTCTCACTCTCATCTTTTTTTGTTCTTCTTGTATAGTAGCTTCTCACTCTCATCTTTTTTTGTTTTTCTTTTATACTTTTCTCTGTAGGTCGCAAAAATCTAACAAGAACTCAGCGAGACATCTCTAGATCATAATGGAATATCCGTTGGGTCTAAGTTCATTGTAGAATCTTACACACTAAGAGATACGTGTGTTTTCCTAGACTTAATGACAGTTCAAAATCAAAAGGATCTTTGAGAGAGTTCTACCCCATGGGTCTTGTGATAATAACAGTTGATCCAAATTATCCTTTCTGAATTCTACTAAAGTAGTATTAACTAGAGATTTAGTGGATTTCCGTGTACTCTCATGGATTGACTCCAATACAACATGAAAGCGTTTATAAACCCTAGCAAAGCTTTATAGGTCAAAACTCCTATGTCTGCAGAGTACCAAGAAACATTGTTGTATGGTTTGTTAAACACCCATGGCCTTTAATAGAAAATGGTTGTATGCAACTTTGGATCTGGCCTACATGTGCTTAGCTCTTCTATGAAAAAAGCTTTCCATACTCCTAAGGATTTAAGCTGACAAAGCATTTCTGCAAAATGGTGGTACTTTCCACAATCAACAATTTCTTTGATTGTTTGGTTGATAATACTAGGCATTTTGGCTGTTGAGAACTGAATAGCAAAATTATGACAATTAAATGCATACCAATAAAACCATTTGAATTCTTCCAAAAATTCATCATTTGGGGGACATGTTAAAGGATGAAGGAATGGATAATCTGATGGCCTACCAAATGATTGAAGACTCGGCCCATTAATATCTTGAAGATTTTATATTGATATTCCCACGAGGTTTGTGATATTATCAAAGAGAATATTAGACTTGATTAGCTCTAGCACTTCGAGAGGATTCTTTCTACTAGGGAATCTAGGCTGTATATTGTTAAGTGGTTTGAAGCCTCTCTCACCCCCAAAAGTTAGTTCAAGGGGTAAGGTTTTCCCTCACACTTATAAACTAACCAACCACCCTTTCAACAATTGATATATAACAATCTTAACAATCTCCTCCTCACATATCGGGCATGAGTCAAAGACACAACAACCCTTAACTATCCCATAGAACTTTGTTTGGATCCAAACTTGATGGCAAACCTTGGCTTTGATAGCATATTTGATTGGTTGTTGATTTATAAGTACGAGGGAAAGTCTTACTTATTGGGCTAACTTTTGGGGATGAGAGAGTAAAAATTTAAATAATAATAATAATAATAAAGAGAAAATGAAGTTGTCTTGATATTTTTAATAAGGGTAAAGTTAGACTCACCAAGACTCTTTGGGTTTTGCCCCAAAAAAAAAAAAATCATTTATTAGCCATTTATTATGTTACATGATGTGTTAAAAAAAAAAATTGGATCTACTACTCCCATTTCGGCATGTTTAAAACGGACTTATACAACGAACACAACAATTCCTAACCGAGATCTGGAAGTGCAATCACCGGCACAAACAAGCGCAGACACAGAGAGGAGAAACCGAAAAACAATGCCCAGCTCCCTCCTCCTCCAAAAATAGTTCGTATCAAAACCGCACGATTCCCCCTCCAATTCCCAACGAACACCGGCTTACCGATCGGGATTCTGTTTTCACTTTCCCCCAAAACCAATTCCCTCCCAACGAAACCCCCCCACAAAAGAAGATCGATCGATCGATACCGCATTCCCCATTCCGATCCTCCGTTCCCTCGATTCCGATCATGGGTCTCCGATCCCTGTTCCGTAGGAAGAAACCCACCTCCCCGTCGCCGCCGCCGGGGACCTCCGCGGCGGCCACCCCGCTGGGGTCGCGTTCCTCGTCGATGGGCGCCGGTCCCAGATCGAGGAGCTGGAGCAGGTGTTCCGGAAGTTCGACGCCAACGGGGACGGCAAGATCTCCGCGTCGGAGCTGGGGTCCATCATGAGCAGCCTGGGCCACCCGGAGACGGAGGAGGAGCTGGCCAAGATGGTCCTGGAGGTGGACTCCGACGGGGACGGGTTCATCGACTTCGACGAGTTCGTGGAGCTGAACACCAAGGGGGTCGACCCGGCCGAGGCGATGGAGAACCTGCGGGACGCGTTCTCCGTGTACGACATCGACGGGGACGGGTCCATCACCGCGGAGGAGCTGCACAAGGTGATGCGGAGCCTCGGGGAGGAGAACTCGCTGGCGGAGTGCCGGAAAATGATCGGCGGCGTCGACAGCGACGGCGACGGCATGATCAGCTTCGAGGAGTTCAAGGTGATGATGATGGTGGGCTCCCGCTACGACTGCACGTCCTCCGGCAATACCCGCAACAATTAGCAGATGGGGGAGGACGGATTGATCGAGAGGGCTTCCATCCAAATTCTCTCTCTCTCTCTTTTTCCGGATCGTCTCTCCTCGTTCGTCGGAGGGGAAAAGGGTTAGTTTTCATCGTCTTATGGAAATTTGAAGGTTCTGATTGATTTTCGATGAGCAAATTGTCTATAAACGTTCAAGTTCTATTGGATTCGGTTCGTCATCTCTAATGGGCATTTCAAGGGACCACTGTTTCGTTTCGTTTCGTTTCGTTTCTGTAAGCCCTTTTTCTATTGCCCCCCGAATCGTCACCTCACCAGGATAGTATCTGCATCTTGAATCTTCTCTTGACTTTGGTTCGTGGGTCAACATTGGTTTTTGGAGATCACGATGCGTTCGAGCAATGGACTTTCTGCGCGTGCTTCGTACGCGACGCTTTCATTGGATTTCATCGGCATATGACTTTGCTACAGCTGTATGACTATCGACTAGGAATAGAAAGGTTGGGGGAACCTTTATTCGCTTGTGTGAAAAAACCGAAGAATCTATCTTGACCTGACCCGTACAAAATCCAAGGGCACCTGGGATTTGTAGCTGGTCAAGGTGATGCTAATAAAGTATGATGTCTTCAGATTAAGTTTAGGTGATGTGGCAGAGTCAAAAGGTCTAATATATATTATGCTACATAGGATCTATTAGAGCACTTCTATGTCAGGAAGCACCACAAGCTCCGAGGCACCGATTTTCCTCGTAGGGATGTAGGGATATACACGATCTATGTTTTGAAAGTCGCATTTTTTTTGCCATTTGGTATGTTTAAAGAGGGCTCCACAGGCACCCCGGTTACTAGACCCTAATTTCATGCTTTTGATTAAGCTTCGATTGATTAGGTGCGCTCTGGGGTGGGTCGATCCAGTTGGCTAGCTTTATAGGAGTCGCTTGTCTGAGCTGCCGATGCACCTAGATGGGCCCAAAAGTGTAGTCCAGGGCCTATAATGTCCAAATGCGCCGATTAGCAAAATTGGCTACACACGCGCCTGCAAGTTTAACCACTGTTGCAAGACTAAATGAAATTTCGGATCCCTAGAACCAATACGCAATATTTTACCATTGTTGTAAACTTGACATGAACCCACAAGCATATACACAACATTTTACCCTTATTGCAAAGTTTAGCATCCACTAACATATCTTCCATTTTCAACATCATTGCTTCCACATGTCAAACAACGTATTGTTAATACACTAACGAGCACATGGCAATGCTACCCCGTCAAAACAACGTGATTGTGACTTATTCCTAGAAAAAGTAATTTGAGATTAGGGCAATAGGGCAGATGTAAGCTAGAAATCAAATTTATCAAGGGTTTGGGGGTAGGGGTGTACATGGTCAGGAATGGTGGTTCCTACCCTAGAATAGGAAACTACCCACTAAGAACCGGTTCCGAAAAATTGGAACCGAGAATCATCCGTTGGTTGCAGGATCTACCTAGGAATCGGACCACCAATCAAGTTTGGTTCTTGGATGAATCCATCAAACCAGTCTCACCAAACATCAGTCAAATATTGCCAATCTAGGCTTGCACAACTAGAATGAGGAAACCAAAATTGGCATATATATATATGCTTAATAATGTTGCAAGGAATAAGTGGGCAAATTTGGCACTCTAGTATAGAAGAGAATGCACAAGAAAAAAGTCATCCTCATATCTAATTCACAATTTGGCCAGAATAACATTTTCTTGAATATGATGAAAGTTTTTGATTTAGAGATAAGAAGCTTTGGAAACCCCTAAAGCAAAAGCAAAGTGAATAAATTTAGACAATTGCTTGTTTGACTTGATTGAGCTAGATAACAATCCAATCAAACTCATCTCTTTTGTTCAAGTCAAAGCAATTGAAAGACTGCAGTATTTTGAATTCTCAAACTAACTCAAATTGGCAATGCAACTTCTCATAATTCAACCACAAGGCAAAGAAATTCTCTATTCACCCCAAAAGTGTTGCTACCCTTCCAGTTGAGAAGCATCCAGCGATTATGCAAATTAGGTAATACCATAATGTGAACCCTAAACAGAGATGATGAGAGCTTGAGCCATTTCGAGAGAGACGAGATGGAGAACTGAGAGAGAATAACGTGAGCTCTAAATTTTAGATTTATTGATTTCGATTTTGTTAATATTAAAAATTAATATATTATAATAATATAATCGGTCTGATCTGAGTGGGAGGGTGAGGGGATCTACTCATAGAACTAGAAACCGAACTAATACTTACCGATTTCCATAAATTGAAATTGGAATCTAAACCAGTTTCCTTAAGAATCACTGGTTTCGAGTAGTCTATGCAGATTTCAGTTCTTTTGCACACCCCTAATTTGGGGAGGTTGTTAGTGTTGGGTCTATGCCATTTATGGTTACCCTCTATATTGGATGACCGTAATATTAAGGCCACCATTTGTGCTTGCTTATCATTTGCATATTTTATAATGATATCAAGTCATGCCATTGTAGAGCACATACCTTTTTGTTGATCATGCTATAAA